>NW_026057577.1:106012770-106181296 GCF_023721935.1 Panthera uncia | reverse complement strand
AAAGAAAGAAAGAAAGAAAGAAAGAAAGAAAGAAAGAAAGAAAGAAAAAAAAAAGAGGGAAGAAGGAAGAGAAAGAAAGTTCTAGTAATGTTGCAAAACTCATTAGTACATTACCGTAATTTATCTGTAGATAATTTAGGTTTTCATAGCATTCATTCAGTCTTGTTTCTTCCTTTCCATTCTGTGCATGACTGTATCTCTTTCTTGCCTTGCCATCTGGCTGGACCACCAATCCAGTGTGGAACAGGAGGATGACAATGGACATCCTTGCCTTACTCCCGGTCTCAAAGAGAAAGTTTTAATATTTTACAGTTAAGTTGCTGATTAGACTTTATAAAGACCTTCTTCATTAGATAAAGGAAGTTATATTTCTACTTGTAGCTTGCTAAGGGTTTTTAAAAATCATGAATGGATTGTGAATTTGTTTAATAGCTTTTTCACAACTATTAAAATATTTACATATTTTTCTCCTTCCTCACATGTTAATGTAAGGAATTACACTGATTTTTTTTTCCTCTGTATTTTACAGTTATTTTAGATTTATGTAAGGGTTGGAAAGATGGTACAGAGTGTTTCCATATGTCTTCACCAGCTTCTTGTAATGTTAAAACCACGGTATGTTTATTAAAATTAAAATTGGATATTTAAGAAAAGTTAAACCAAACTTGTGTTACTGGAATAAACCTCAAATTGGTTATAATTTTTACCCTTTTTATATATTGCTGGACAGGTCAGTTTTTAAAAAATGTTTTTATATTTATATTTATGAGTAAGACTTGCTTAAATTTTCCTTTCTCATAATGACATAGCCAGGTTTTTGTATCAAAATATAATCAAATGAATTCAGGAACTTTCCCTCCTGTTATGATCTTTGGAGAAGTTGATGAAAGATTCATATTATATTTCTTTAATTGTTTGGTGGAAGTCTTTGGGCATAGGTTTTTAAGTCATGGATTCCATTTATTTGGTAGTTACAGAGCCATTCAGGCTTTCTATTTTTTTTAAATTCAGTATTCTTTTTTTTTAATGTTTGTTTATTTATTTATTTTGAGAGAGAGAGAGAGAGAGTGCCCATGAGCAGGGGAAGAGCAGTGAGAGAGAGCGAGAAAGAGAATCCCAAGCAGCTTCCACATTGTCAGTGCAGAGCCCAATGCCGGGCTCAAACCCACTAACCGTGAGGTGGGCACTTAACCAACTGAGCCACCCAGTCACCCCTAGGCTCAGTATTCTTAATTTGTATATTTTGTAGGAATTTATCCGTTGAACCATGGTTTTCAAAGTATTGTCTTAAAGTTGTTCATAATACCCTCTCATCTTTTCTTTCTCTCTTTTTTTTTTATTTTTTATTATTTTTTTCTGTAAGTTCTGTGCCCAATGTGGGGCTCCAACTCATGACCCTGAAACCAGGAGTTACAGGCTCTACTAATTGAGCCAAGACACCGGGAGGGATGTCTTCTCAGGAGTCTTTGGGCAGGTGTCCAGTGAGGGCCATGGAGGAGAAAGTACATTTGGGTCATATAAACCCCCTCCGTATTTGCAGCCCTAAGGGGCCTCTCCATATTCTCACCAGCCCACATCTGTTCTTTATTAATTCATGAATGAAAATTCCAGCTGAACTCTTCTTACCGGTGTCTGCCTTTGTCTTTTCCAGGTAAGCAAGTGCTCACGTCCCATCCTCTTCTGCAAGCACTTGTCTCTCCTTAGTTTTCAGACTTGCTATTGCCCTAAGACTTCAGCTTTCTGATAGGTTTAAGAAAAGTCATGACCTTGAAGTTTTTCTGACTTTTGTGTTCTTACTGTAAGGAAGGAATGCTTTTTCTGCTCTCTATATCCCAAGCAGACCAAAAGTTCATTGGGTTTCTTAAATCTGGACATCAGTATCTTTCTGCAGTTTGGGAAAATCCTTAGCCATCATCTGTTCAAATATTTCTTTTGCTTCATCTTTTCTGCTTCTTCTGGGTCTCCAATCAATATGTTGTGTCAGATCTTTCTGTATTTCTTCTTTTCCTTCCCAGAGGCAAACTGTTTGGGATGCCTTCCTACCTGTACTTTTTTTCTGTATAAAATACATATTACATGTTATGTGATATTGATTTGTGTGTTTTAATTGATATAATTAAAACTTACTGTATATCTTATTCTTTTCCTTTAACATTATGGTTTCTAAATGTATCCATCTACATAGATCTAGTTACATCATTTAAATTAGAGCGTTGCAAAATCTCTTTATAGTATTTCATCTGTGAAGGTACCACAATTTATTTATCAATTTTTCTATTAGTGAGCATGTAGATTGTTAAAAGCCTTTTCTCTTTACATTTTTGCTTCAATAAATGACCTCGCATGCAAAATCTAGTACCAGTGTTTCTCTAAGGTTTACACCTAACAACCAGAATTGCTAAGTCATAGATTATACTACATAGATTTTAAACTTCACCACGTAACACAAATTAGTATCTGAAGTGATTACAATGATGTATAATCCTGCCTGTTTTTATTCCATCCTCACCAAAGATTGGTATTATTATACCTTTTGATTTTATTAATCTGATACGTGTGAAATGATGCCATGTAATTTTAATTTCTTTGGTGTGAGGTGGTACATTTTTTCATATTGTTCATTGACTGTGTTGATTTCCTCTTCACATCCTTTGCTACTTTTTCTATTTTCTTTTTCTTAATAGTTTGTAGGCCGGCATATAAATTATTTTCATTAATCCTTGTTCTGTGTTGTAACTCCTCCTAGCCAGCTACTTATCTCTCAAATTTGTTTATGGTGTTTTACCACCCAGAATTTTAAAAGGCCAAACTGAACAATTGTTTTCTTTATTAATTGTGCTTTTTTTGTTTTGTCTAATAAATTGTTTCAGATTCCAGTGTCAAAAAGGCTTCCTCCTACACTTCATCAAATAAATTCAAATTTTTTTCTTAACATTTTGGTCTAACTCATCAGGAATTCTTTTATTTTATATTTTTATTTTTTATGTCTTTATTTCATTCTGAAAGAGAGACAGAGTGCAAGCAGGGGGAGGGGTGGAGAGAGAGGGAGACACAGAACCAGAAGCCTGGTCCAGGCTCTGAGCTGTCAGCACAGAGCCTGACACGAGGCTCCGACTCATGGATTGTGAGATCATGACCTGAGCCGAAGTTGGATGCTTAACTGACTGAGTCACCCAGGCGCCCCTAACTCATCTGGAATTCTTGTGTATAGTGTGATATAAAGGTTTAATTTTAGTTTTTTTTTCCAAATAGAAACACCATTTATTAAATAATCTTGCTTTTCATTCAAATCTGTGATCTTATATTTTAAGTTGCCAATGCTTCCGTCTGTTTGTAGGTTCTCTATACTTTTCATTAATCTACTTGTGTATGTATAAATGCCTTACTCCCCATTATTGTTTTAATAGGAATTCTCTTTTGTTTTACCTATAATGGTTTTTAATCCCCCAAAAATCTTTAATATCTAAGATATTGAATCTTTCTATCTAAAAACCTAATTATTTCTCCATTTATTCAGATCTTTTTTGTGACCTTCAATAACATTTTCCTCAAGATCACCTCCACCATCAATTTTAGGTTTTCCTTTGCACTTTGACTCAGGGAGGGTCTTTCTAAATTTTTGTCCCTTTGATTCTCTCCTTCCTTCTCTATTAATATATTAAATACATTTAATAATATTTCCATAAGATCCTAAGCATCTTTAATTAAATCTAATTTCTTGATTAAAAAAAAATTTTTAATGATTGTATTTATTTTATTTTATTTTTTTTGGGGGGTGAATCCATCCCATTTTTTTTTTATTTTTTATTTTTTAATATATGAAATTTACTGTCAAATTGGTTTCCATACAACACCCAGTGCTCATCCCAAAAGGTGCTCTCCTCAATACCCATCACCCACCCTGCCCTCCCTCCCACCCCCCATCAACCCTCAATTTGTTCTCAGTTTTTAACAGTCTCTTATGCTTTGGCTCTCTCCCACTCTAACCTCTTTTTTTTTTTTTCCTGTACCCCAATGTTTATAGCGGCACTCTCAACAATAGCCAAATTATGGAAAGAGCCTAAATGTCCATCAACTGATTGTATTTATTTTTGAGACAAAGAGAGACAAAGTATGAACACGGGAGGGTCAGAGAGAGGAAGACACAGAATCCGAAGCAGGTTGCAGGCTCTGAGCTGTCAGCATAGAGCCTGACGCGGGGCTCGAACTCACTGAGTGTGGGATCATGACCTGATCTGAAGTCAGATACTTAACCGACTGAGCCACCCAGGCACCCCTAATTTCTTGATTTTTATTGTGAATAACAGTTTTTCTCTTATATTTATTAAGTATTGATAATACATAAATACTTATTGATGTTTATAGTTAATTTTATATCCAGTAATCCTGCCGAATTATTTTACAGGTTCTGGCAGTTTGATTTTTTCTTTCAATTTTCTATATAGACAAATTGTTAGCAAATTACAAAAATTTCTAATCCTTGTATTAGATTTTTTCCCATATCTTATTCCATAGGCTAAGCCCTTCAGCAAAATAATCATAGATACTATAATGAGAAGTTTTGTCTTGTTCCTTAAATTTAATGAGAATGCTTCTAAAGTTTATCATTAAGTATGGTGTTTGCTATAGGTTTCAAACGTTTTTGTATCTTTTATCAGAATAATAATTTAAAAATGTTTGAATGTTTTATTTTTGAGAGAAAGGATGGAGTGTGAATGGGGCAGGGGCAGAGAAAGAGGGAGACACAGAATCCGAAGCAGGCTGTCAGTGCTGACAGCTCAGAGCCTGATTCGGGGCTCGAACCCACAAACTGTGAGATCATGACCTGAGTCAAAGTTGGATGCTTAACCAACTGAGCCACCTGGCACCCCCAGAACAATAGCTTTTATTGCTACTGTTTGATAAAAACTTTTATTAGAATGTGTGAAATGAATGTGTGTCTACTGTCCTTTCTATATGCATTGAGGTGACTAAACACTTCTCTTTACTGTGGTAATTTTTTTATAGAGCCTGATACTGAGACAATCTTGGATTCCTGGGACAAACACTGCCTGGGCATGATTTATGAGATTTAAAATACTGCTGGATTCAACCAGTGGGCATTTTATATAGGAATTTTACATCCATGTATATAAAGTAAGCTGATCAGTAATTTCGTTTTCTGTTACTGTCCCTTTCTAGTATTGGTGTAAAAATATCCCAGTCTTAGAAAATCATTTGGGTAGTTGTCTTCTTTTTCTAATCTTTGAAACACCTTACATTTAACATTTAAATTGTAAGTGATTTTGAACATTTGTTAAATTCCTTTGTAAAACTGTCTGGGCCATGAAATCTTTGTGAGATTTTTAATATTTTAAATATTTTATTTATTTTATTTTTAATATTTTTAATATTTAATTTTTAAATATTTCAAATTATTTGATATGGGATGGAGAATTTGCTATGTCAGTTTAGTCTGCCATTTTGAGAAAGAGAATCCCATTTTTCTGTACATTATGTTTTTTTCTGCCAAGGGTAATGATGATGCTTCTTTCTGAACTTTTAAAATTACAAATAAAAAATTCCTGACCAATAGAGCATTTAGGGCATGATCTGTGTATATTCAGAGGCTTATATTTGACATAGAAAAATTCTTCTCTCCCTTCAAAAGTGGGTAATGTCATTTGATCCCCATCCGAATGCTGGGTACCATCCTTCCTGCGCTGTATAATAAATAATGACCAGAGCTACTATCTAGCATACCTACTTGCCACCCTTTATATAATAATAATAATCTTATGAAGAAATTTTTTATTATGTGTATTTTACACAAGAGGGTAAAAGATGATTGGAGAAATTAAATAACTTGACCAAGGTTACTTGGCTAAGCAAAAGGCAGAAGAGGCTTGTGAAACCATGTGTAACTGATTTATTACATCATGGTTGGCACCCCAGAAACATTTGCTATTTCCCTTTAATCCCTGCTTTAATATAGTCTCTAGCCGAAGAATTATTTGTCAAACCAGTTTCCCCTCAAGTTTAATTCGATTTCATTAACTCCTTTCATAACCTTTTTGGCAAAAGCAATGCCTGCAGTATTTTGCTTAGGCAAAAGCAGTGTTAGTATTTTCCATGCCTTTCCTAATTCTTTTACTTCCTTCCCTAAATTATCTGTGTATAATATTTTGTATCTTTGGCTGGATTTATTAGTACAGTCTCAACAGATCCACTTAGTTGAACAAAAGATATAGTAACGTTTTTCTTTAATCACCATAAACTGATCATATAATTGAACAAACAACTTTTTGTCAGAGTAGCTGAACCATCAGAAAGGCTTATTTCACTATCTCTGTTTTCTCACAGACCTCTGCTTCAGCACATGTGAGAGTCAAGGTCAGTGGGGTGGTGAAAAGCCCAGTCTTCATATTAGAATGACTTAATTTTTGAATCCTGACATTGCCATTCTTAAAGGGGCAAGGGGTAACTTAGCAAATTGCTCGTTGTCTATAAGCTAAGCACTCTCTGATGTACTTTTCTCTCTCTTTTTTTATTTTTAGAGATATTCAGAGCATAAGATGCACCTTTTAAAAGTATTACAATTTAGTGATTTTTAGTACATTCACAAGGTTGTGCTGTTATCACAATTTAATCTAGAAATCCACATTAGAATTTCTTTATCTAATTTTATCACCCCCAAAAGAAACTTCATACCTGTTACAATCACTCCCTATTTCCCTCCAGCACCTGGGGTCACTAATCTGCTTTCTGTGTATTTTAGACATTTCATATAAATGGAACCATGTAATATATGGACTTCTATGTCTGACTTCTTTCACTTAGCATAATGTTTTCAGGGTTCATCCATGCTGATGAGAGAGAGAGGTGGGGGGAGGAGCAGAGAGAGAGGGAGACAGAATCTGAAGCAGGCTCCAGGCTCTGAGCTGTCAGCACAGAGCCCAACATGAGGCTTGAACTCAGGGACCCACAAGATCATGACCTGAGCTGAAGTCGGACACTTAACCGACTGAGCCATCCAGGCACCCCTAGTAGTAGAATTAATGAGTCACATGTAACTCCATGTTAACTTTGTGAGCAAGGGTCAGATTATTTTTTTTACTGCAGTCACATCATTTTACATTATCATCAGTAATATATAAAAGTTCTGATTTCTTCACATCCTCCTTAACACTTGCTGTTTTCCATTTTTTGTTTTAATTACAATCATCCTGGTGAGCACCTTATTGTGGTTTTGATTTGCATTTCCATTATTTAATTTTTCTAATAACTAATGATGTTGAACATCTTTGCATGCTTATTGACCATTTGTACATCTTTGGGTAAATTTCTGTTCAAATCCTTTGTCCACTTTTAAGTTGGATTGTTCTTTTATTATTGGGTTGTCAAAGTTATTATACTTTGACATATATATATATATACTGGATACTAGTCCTTTATCAGATATATGATGGGAAAATGCTTTTTTTCTCATGTCTGGGTTTTATTTTGCTTCCTTGGTAGCTGGCACACATTAGATGCAATATATTGTTTCATCTTATAGCATCCTTGTGAAATGGGCAATATTATACCCATTTTATAGCTGAGGAAACAGAGTCATAGAAGTTGTATTGGGCTTGTTCAAATTCATACAGTTAGAAAGAAGCAGGAGCTAATTTCAAACTAAATATTGGGTTGAAAATCCGTGAACGTGCTGACCAGAGCAATACATGATTTAAAACCAACCAAGAAGTAGACAGATATGGCTATGGATTCACAGGAAGCAGAAACTCACATGAGTCATAGTGGTCTGCAGAAAATTCAAGGAATCAGAATTTCAAAAGAATGCATAGAGAGGAGGGGCGCCTGGGTGGCGCAGTCGGTTAAGCGTCCGACTTCAGCCAGGTCACGATCTCGCGGTCCGTGAGTTCGAGCCCCGCGTCAGGCTCTGGGCTGATGGCTCGGAGCCTGGAGCCTGTTTCCGATTCTGTGTCTCCCTCTCTCTCTGCCCCTCCCCCGTTCATGCTCTGTCTCTCTCTGTCCCAAAAATAAATAAAAAATGTTGAAAAAAAAAATCTCCTAAGAAAAAAGAATACATAGAGAGGAGCTTGGAGCATGGTCCTGGAAGATAATATTGTTAGCAAAGGCCTTGATGTGAGAACACAAAGTTGATTCAAAAACCAAGAAATAAATTGGTAGAAATGGAGTGGAGGAAATTGCAGGCAATTGTGGGACATGACACTAGAAAATTAATGTCAGATAATGAAGAGTCTACATATTACTACTTTTTTTTTTTTTTTACTGCAGGCAGGCAATGGGGTATCATGGAAGCTTATAACGGGGAAATGACAGGATAATAGTAGAGTTTTAGAGAAATTACGCAGAGTAGATGAATTTAAACAAGAGCCAGAAGAAGACATTGTTGGAAATTGTATGAAGATTTATTATAAAATGACAAAAGCCTTGTGGAAATGGTATGGATGGAAAATAAAAAAAGTATAAAGAAACAAAAAACATTTCATAGGAAGAATCTATAAGTTGATGACTACACCATGAATAACTATGATGAGTTACTACAAGTGTAAAAAAATCTACAAGTTAATGCTGCAAGTTAATATGGAGTCATAATAGTAAAAATAATGCCTGACATCAAATAAGTATTTTTTTTATTTGTGAGGGAAAAAAGAAACACCATGGACAATTTATCTTAATGAATAGGTAAGAAGTTAGTTGGAAGATGATATTCATGGTGGATAAAAGGATGTGCTAAGTGTCTTGAAGGTGTTATATAATCCCCACAACAACCCTATTTTGCAGATGAGAAAATTGTGGCTCAAGTTGAGCAACTTGTCAAAATTATACAGCTAGTGTGATGGTTAAATTTATGTGTGAACTGGATGAATCACGGGATGGCCAGATATTTGGTTAAACATTATTTCTGGTGTGTCTGTAAGGGTGTTTCTAGATAAGAGTAGCATTTTAACCAATAGACTGAAAAAAACTGATTGTTCTCCCCAGTGTGGGTGGGTATCATCCAATTTATGGAGGTTCTGAGTAGAACAAAAAGGTCAAAGAATGGAGAGTTTGCCCTCTCTCTGCCTGACTACTTGAGCTGAGACAACGAACTTCTGCCCGGAGACTGGAAATTACACCATCAAGTCCATTGGTTCTCAGGCCTTTGGACTCAGATTGGGACTTTGTACCATCAGTTCCTCTGTTTCCACACTTTCAGACTTACTGAAATGTCAGGCACCTTTGGCTTTCCTGGGTCTCCAGTTGGCAGACAGTATATCATGGGGACATTTCAGCTTTCATAATCACGTGAGCCAGTTCATAATAAATGTGTGTGTGTGTGTGTGTGTGTGTGTGTGTGTGTGTGTATGTGTAAGAAAGACAGAGAAAGAAGGACAGGGGCACCTGGGTGGCTCAGTCAGTTAAGCATCTGACTTTGGCTGAGGCCAGGATCTCATGGTTCTTGCTTTTGCGCTCCACATTGGTCTCTGCACTGACAGTGTGGAACCTGCTTGGGGTTCTCTGTCTTCCTTTCTCTCTGCTCCTTCCTAACTCATTCTCATTCTCTCTCTCTCTCTCTCTCTCCCTCTCTCTCTCTCTCTCTCTCTCTCTCTCTCTCTCTGTCTCCCCCCCCCCCAAAGAAATAAATAAACTTAAAGAAAAGGGGGACAAAGATTTGTAGCATATTCATAGCAGTGAGTTGAAGCCATGGGGGATAATCCAGTCACTGGAGTAGAAGACATAGAGTGAAAAGGAAAATGCTAGACCTTAAGGAAGCTCCAGGTGAAGGAAAGGAAGATTGAACCAAGAGGAGGAAGATGTGTCATCAGAGAATTAGCAGGCGAACAAAGAATTAAAAGGAGGATGTGCAGTAAATTCAATGGAAAAAAGACAAAGAAAAGGTACTGCCCTGCCATATGGTGTTTTGTGGTGCTTTTGAAAACCCTCTTAAATGAGATGTGGTGTAGACTCAGTCCAGGGGCTTGAGGCATCAGAAAATCATCAACAGAAAGAAAAGAGGCCTTATGTGTCGACCAGTTAATTACGTAAATTAGGCAATGTTTAGAGGGAAAAAGAGCTGAAGTTAGAAGAATGCCAGATGTAGAGGAAATTATTTGGAGCTGTTGGAGTTCTGTGTGTGATTGGAGAGAGAAGGAAAAAGGACAGGTAGAGAAAGCAAACAAAACCAAAGTTTTAATTGAAGTGATATATTTCCGATGATGGTGCTAAACATCTAGCATGGGTGCTAGACACGCTAGACATCTAGACATCTGCTAGTGGGTAGGAAAGGTTTTTGTTGTTTTTGTTTAAAGTAGAATGTTAACATTTATTTTCGAACAGTATATTGGGCATTTAATTATCTCTACCCAGTAAGTTAAGTGAATTATTACCAATGTTTAGAGTCATTGAAATTCGCTTTTCCTTTAGGGGCATTGGGTCATTCACCTATCCTTAAATCACACAGACTGAGGGATCATTCATGCACTTATATTTAAGAACAATTCTTTCGGTGAGTTTTACTTATGGGAATTTGGATGACAGAAGTGGAGTAGTGTCATCTCCAAAAATAATAGCTAGCACTTCTTGTGTATTTACTATCTGCCTGGCACTGTTCTATGTGTATTACATGTATTAACTAATGTAATTTTCCCACACACTCTATAACATAGATACTATTATGGATGAGGAACCTGAGACCCAGAGAATGTAAATAACTAACCCAAAATGGTGGTAGTGTGGTGTCAGAACTGAAACCCAAATAGGTCGTCTTGCTCCAGGGTTTGTGCTTGTAAACTCTACACCCGACTGCCTTAGTATTGTGTTGTCCTTTAAGATTTCCAAGGTTCTTTTTTATTTCTCTGATTTCCCCACCACCTATGTGGGATATGTTTACACTTTTTAGCAAAGTGGAAACTGAGGCACAGGAAAGTTTATACTGTCACCAGTGAGTAAGGGATTGAATATGTAATGATCTCCACGTATCCCTACTCTTAGAATTGTGTGCTTCTCCTTAGAAGATGGTGGAAGAAAAAAGGGGTCAAGACTAGAAATTAGAGATCTGGAGACTCATCCCAACCCTCACTCATTAGCTATGTTGTCACCGTCAATCGACTTACATAATAGGGTTCTTGGTTTTTCTCTCTGTAAAGCGAAGGAGTTGGGGATTGGCGACTGACTCTAGAGCAGTGAGTTCCCATATAAACATAATGCAAGCCACGTTTGTAATTTTAAATTGTCTAACAGACACATTAAAAAGGTAAAGACCACTAAGTAAAATTAATTTTGATCATAATTTAACCCAGTTTATCCACTAAATGATAATTTCAGCAGCAATCAACATAAAAAATCATTGCATTCTTTTTTTTATTTAATGGAGTCTTCAAAATCTGGTATGTACTTTATACACTCAACACATCTCAGTTTGGACTAGCCACATGTCAAGTGCCCAGTAGCCACATGCGGATAGTAGAGAGCTCTACCTTAAGTAGAAGTCCCTTTCCTAAAGATAGGTAGCTAGCAACATCACAGCCAGCAGCAGATGCTTCTGAGATATTTTCTTGCCCATCTGCTTAGCTTCATGTCTTCCTTTCCCTCAGCCCCCCGAGGTATCTGCCCACCTCAACTAAATAGAGTGGGAAGTTATGAATGACGGCTCTCTTTCCTACAGCCTCAGCCCCTCACCAGGTAGTACCTGTGAAGCCTACACAACACGGGCATCATCTTTCCAGGCTGACAGCGCCGGGAGATGACACTCGTGGTAAATTAAGCAGAATGCTGTTGAAAAATGAAGTGTGGTCACAATCTAGCAGCACTAGCAGTTGGCAGGGTCTACTGTGGCCCTTGACAAATGCATTCTCCCTTAGATCTTTTCATGGCATTCAAGTGCTGGATCATCTATTATCCTGCATGTTATGTACGAGGAGAGAAATAAAATGAAATGGAACTCACATAATCATCGTAAAGGCAGATTTACTAGATACCATCACAGTTCCGTCTGGGGGAGGAAATCCCCCTCGCAAGAAGGCATGCTTGTTAAAAACATTCTTTATGAAATGAAGAAATGAATGAAAGCCTTTTGCACACTTCAGAAGTGCAGGTCAAACCTAGAAAAGTAGAGGGAGAAGAATTTCCCTTTCATTCATCTGGAAGGCCAACTAAATCAATACATTTATAAAAACCTCAAGGACAGGTTAATTTTGAACAATTATTTAATTTCAGTTCCTAAAGGTCCTAGGCATCCACCAGTCTGCTTCTGAGAACACTGAATAGTGCCACCGGATCCATGATTTTTGACTGTCATAATAATCCCATAAAAATAGAAAAGTTATTATTATTATTATTTTAGAAAAGGCATTGTTGATATCCATAAACAATTGACACTCACGAATGCAGTAATAAAATTTTAAGTTATTTATTTATTTATTTTGAGAGAGAGAGAACAAGACCAAGTGGGGGACAGGCAGAGAGAGAGGGAGAGGGAGAGAGAAAATATCAAGCAGGTTCCATGCTATCAGCAGAGAGCCCAATGTGGGGGTCCATCTCACGAACCTGAGATCATGACCTGAGCCAGAATCAAGAGTCGGACACTTAACCGACTGAGCCACCCAGGCGCCCCAGTAATAAAAATGTTTTAACGTGATAGATAGTGTAACCAAGAATCGATTTTGGAAGTGTACCTATTTGCAAGTTAAATGAAGCGATGTGACGCTAACATTGTGTTATACAGCTGGGAGGAATCATAGTGATCATCTGGTCCATGGCAATCAGAAATACGGTGACTCACCTCTCTTATCCACGTGGCTGCTACTAATCAGTGTGTCTTCCCATGAAGCCTGAACATAGCTTCAAAATTCTTCTAAATAAGGAATTCTAGGCAGCAAATACTAAGCAATCATCGTTATCGAGGTGAACCTGTTCACTCTCTCTCATCTAGTCTGACTGTCTCATCTTGTACATGATGACAAAGACTCAGAGAGCTGAATTCCTGTCTACAGTCTCATTTACCAAGAATTATTGGTGGGAAGGCTAGAATCCAGGCATACCTTCCAGTCCCTCCACCTATTCTCTTACTACTACCTTCTACCTGTGAAATTCAAAACCCTGTTTCTTGAGAGTGTCTACACCTAGATGGATAGAACTGTGTCTATCCTTTGTGGACAAGACCAAATCCCACAAAGTACCATCGACATGACAGTTCTTTAGGTTTTTCAGGGAAGCCCTTCTGCCCTAGTGCAGAGGCCTCCGTGATACTCATGTTCTTGTGCTGTGATAATGGTTTTGTGCACTGTTCTAGTCATTCTTTAGTCACTTTAGACATCTTGAGTGTGTCTCCATCTCTCTTAGAGACTGATCTCTGAAAACAGACATGATGCCCCCAGTATGGACTGACCATTGCAGGACAGAACACTGATACAAGGCAGAATAGGGATCACCTGAAGGGTTGAGAAGGAGGCAACCATCATCACAGTTATTTTGCCATACATGTATACGAACTTTATAACTTTTTATATAATAATTCCTTAAAACATTTACATTTTTCTTACATAAATTTACTTTGAAAAGAACCTTTTATTACCACCAATAAAAAATAGTTGACATAAATAGAAGGCAGACATAAAAATGAACACAATAAAAATGAAAGAATGTTATTCACTTTTAGTTAAATGCTCTATTGCCTGCCAAAGTTTCTTTGTTGCAAGGGGAGGTTATAGGTGTCAGAGAGTTGTTAGAAACATACTAGTATCAAATTAAGACTTTATAATAATTAGAAGAATGGAAAGGAAAATGATAGAAGAATAATTCTCTCCCTATTTAAATAACAATGACTTGAATTATTCTCTCCCTAGATTATTTAAGGATGTGCCCACACACTCTTAACAACATCCCTGTGTCACCTAATGGGATACTTCTTACTGTCCTGCATCACCCCGTGGGCAGCCAGGGACTGCATCCTACACTCAGGAAAATATGAATCCTGTATATTTCTGTCACTAGATTTCCTCTCGGCTGCCTAAAGAAACAATGCCTTCTTAGGGCGCTGGGTGGCTCAGTCGGTTAAGCATCCAACTCGTGATCTCAGTTCAGGTCTTGATCTCAGGTTCTTGATTTCAGGGTCATAAGTTCAAGCCTCACATTGGGCTCCACACCAGGCATGAAGCCTACTAAAGGAAGGAAGGAAGGAAGGAAGGAAGGAAGGAAGGAAGGAAGGAAGGAAGAAAAAGAAAGAAAGAAAGAAAGAAAGAAAGAAAGAAAGAAAGAAAGAAAGAAAGAAAACAAATACCTTCTTTTCAAATTCACATATACTTCTCCCTTCAGGAGCCAATAGCCTTTTCCTTCTGTGGCCCTTCCTCTCCCCAGTTCTGTTACTTTAATACTGTGCCCTAAGTCAGGATATTTCAGAGCAAGTTCTCTGTGATCTTTTCTCTTGTCCATTTGAGTCATGGATTTTTCTCCTTAATGATTTCAAGGCTCTTTTCTACCCAAACTGATCTCTGACTAAATTGAAGGAACTTCACACCTCAAGGAATCAGTCTTGATTCCTCAAGGAATCAGTAGCTTCTGCAGCTGCAGAGACCATACAGACACTGTTGCCTTTGTGGAGTCATTTGAGAGATTTGGACAATCCCTGACAATCTCCCTCTGCCTTACAACCCTGGTTTGTCATCTGAAGTCCCACCATTTGAGATGTAGTTAAGGGTGTAGTCTCTTAAGTTAGATTCTCTGGGTTTGAATCAAGGCTTTGCTATTTATCAGCTGTGTAATTTTGAGAACGTTGACATCTCAGTGCCTCAGTTTGCTTATCTTTAAAGTGGGAATTATTGTGGCTCCTGGATGGCTCAGTCAGTTAAGCATCTACTCTTGATTTGAGCCCTGGTCATGATGTCACAGTCATGAGATTAAGTCCCACATCAGGTTCTGCACTGGGTATGGACCTGCTTAAGGTTCTCCCTCTCTCTCTGCCCTTCCCTTGCTCACATGCATGCTCTCTCTCTCTCTCAAAAGTAATAATAATAAAAATAAAATGGGAATTATACTAGCACCCATTTTATAGGGTTGTTGCAAGAATTCAATGAGTTAATTCACATAAGGCACTAAGAAAACAGTGCCCAAGCATGTAGTATCCAATGAGGGCTAACAGTGATGGTGAGCATCATAATGTATCTCCTCAAAGACCTGTTTCTTGTTTACAATTTTTTTTCCAGGAGTAGGGGAATGAAGGCTAGGAAACAAGTTATCCAAGGAAAGAGCACAGGACTAGAAATTCAGTTCCTAAGTTCCAATGCTATCTATGTGATGCGAGACTTGTTTTTTTTTTTTTTTTTTTTTTTAATCTGGTGCTTTGGTCTCTCTTACTATAAAAATGACCATATTAATACTCATAAGCTTCTGTACTTATAAAGTGATTCTCCAAGTAAAATTATGAGAGTTTTTGATAATTAGCTCAGTTTTATAGACATGAAAACTGAGATTCCAAAAGATTAAATGGCATATCCAAGAATTAGCCAGTTTGCAAGGTGTGAACTGGGTCATTTCAGCCATCATTTCCTGCTTACTTCAGAGGTAGGAATGTAGTGAAGATCTAGAAAATAAACATTCAAAAACATTCAAAAAGTATATGTAGGAATATATACTTAAGAGAATGATAACTGAGGCATTCTCACCCACTTTCAGAGTTTTTCTATCATCCATATGTTGATGATGTCTAAAACTTTTTTTTAATTTTAAGGTTTATTTATTTTTAGAATGGGGAGGGACAGGGGCAGGGGGAGGGGCAGAAAGAGAGGGAGAGAGAGAGAGACTCCCAAGCAGGTTCTACACTGTCAGTGCAGAGCCCAACTCAGAGCTCAAACTCACAAACCTTGAGATCATGACCTGAGCCGAAGTCAAGAGTTAACCACTTAATCGACTGAGACACCCAGGTACCCCCAAAACTATATTTCTAAGTCATAACCTCTCTCTTAAATTTTAGGTTTTTTTTTCCAGCTGCCTTTTGAAGTTCCCGTAGTCACCTCCAGCTCAACCCAAATGGATGTCTATACCTCCCCCTCCAAGTCCTCTGCTCTTGTTCTCTTGATGCAGGTTAATGGTATCCTCCACCCTGGCCTCAATGTCATCCTAGATCCCCTCTCTCCTTCATCCCCTTCTGGAATGGAGTCATTCCAATCTTCCCCTTCAAGTACTTCTACAAATGCTTTCTCCTGCTCCTTCCTACCACAATGACTTGGTTCAGATCCTTTTCACCCCTTTTGTTGGTGATTGCCATTGACCTTTAGGTGCCTCTTCTGCCTCTTGTCTTGTTCCTCTTCATACCCCATCCTCTGCCCATGCAGTCAGAATGCCCTCTCCAAGATGCACAGCACTCCCCAATTCCAGAAGAATAAAGTCCCAAACACTTGTCATAACAGACCTGCCCCCGTCCCTGATTCTCATCTGTCCTTTCAGCCTCACCTGCAACATGGCCCAACCCTAACACTCACGTCTTGCTCTAGTCGTTCTGGGAAGCATATTCCCTGCACATCTCGTAGTTCTCATGACTGGATTGTGGGGTTCTTGAGGGAGGGATGTTATTTCATTCATCCAAGAGGCAGTCTGGTATAGTGGTCAAGAGAAGGAGACCTGGAATTACACTACTTGTGTTTGAATTCGGTAAAGCTTTCTTGTTGTGGACAAATTATATAATCTTCCTGTGATGCTGTTTGATGGTTTGCAAACTTGGCTACACTTTGGAAATACAAGAAAAGTTTTAAAAAATAATGACGCTTCTGTCCTGCCTCCAGAAGTTCTGGCTTAATTGGTCTGGAGAAAAGCCAGGCTATCAGGAATTATAAAAGTTCCCCAAGTGGTCTAATGTGCAGCCAAAGTTGAGAACCACTGCTCCATCTTCTTATCCCTAAAATGAGGATAATAACAGTCTGTACCTCTAGGGTTGTTTGATGATTGAGTTAATTAATGTAAAGGTCTTAGTATAATATCTGACACATTATATTTAATCAGTAACTATGACTTACAATTCATTTTAAAAATCAATGGCTTTATTGTTAACCTTTTTGTTGTGAAATAAATCACATGGAGAAAAGTCATACAACATAAATACACAGCTTAATTAATTAGTATAAAGCACCATCTATGGAAACGCCGTCCACATCAAGAAATAGAACATTTCTGGGGCACCTGGGTGGCTGTTGGTTGAGCATCTGACTCTTTTTTAAAAAATTTATTTATTTATTTATTTTTGAGAGACAGAGAGAGACAGAGAGTGAGCAGGGGAGGGCCACAGAAAGAGGGAGAGAGAAAATTCCAAGCAGGCTCCATACCATCAGCACAGAACCTGGTATGGGGCTTGAACCCATGAACTGTGAGATCATGACCTGAGCCGAAATCAAGAGTTGAATGCTTAACCAATTGAGCCATCCCAGTGCCCCAAGTGTCTGACTCTTGACTTTGGCTCAGGTCATGATCTCATGGTTCATGTAACTGAGCCCTGTATCCAGCTCTGCGCTGACAGCATGGAGCCTGCTTGGGACTCTCTCTCCCTCTCTCTCTGCCCCTCCCCCACTCATGCGCACTCTGTGTGTGTGTGTGTGTGTGTCTCTCTCTCAAAAAAAAAAATGAACATAAAAAAAAAAGAAATAGAACATTTCTATCACTTTATAAGGACCCCCATATTCCTTCCTAATTTTAATCTTCTTTCCACAAAGGTAAGCCCTGTCCTGACTTTTATGGTATACACTAATATTTTATATTTTTATCACCTATTTATGCATCCCTAAATGTTGCAGGCTAGTTTTTGCTGTTTTCAAACTTCTTTTAAATGAAATAATATTTTCATTCATTTGTGTCTTCTTCTGTTTATTATTAGGGCTGTGAGATTCATCCATGATATACATGTACCTTTATCTTCACGCTATGTTGTTTGGATATATCACAATGTATTTATCCATTCTATTGTTGATGGACATTCAGGTTGTTTCTAACTTTTAGCTATTAAACATAATGCTGCTGCAGTCATTGTTCTACATATCTCTTGGTACAGATGCACAGACATCTGACTTGGGTGACTTGCAGAGAGAAAATGCTCGATCACAGGGTAGGTGTGTGCTTAGCGTTTATGGACACTGGCAATCTTTTCCAAAGTGGTTTTCATCAGTTGCAACTCCCACCACCAGTATATGAGAGTTCCCACTGCTCTGTATTCTAACACTTGGTATGTTCAGTTCGTTTTTATTTATTTATTTTTTGTTCAATTTATTTTTAGATACTCTGGAGACAATATAGTGTTTTCTCATAGTAGTATTAATTTGCATTACCCTGATTACTAATGAGGCTGAGTATACTGTCATATCTTACTGGACATTTTATCATCCCCTTTTGGCCAGTGCCTGTTCAATTTACCTGTGTATTTTTCAATTAGCTGTCATTGACTTAGGGATTTATACATATATCCATATATATATACATATATATACATACACACACACACACACACACATATATATACACACATATATATACACACACACACACACACACATAAGAAACATATATATATATATGGATCCATATATGTATTGTTATATATATCCATATATATATCTATATATATATCATTATATATATCCATATATATCAATATATATCCATATATATATTGTTATATATATCCATATATGAATCTATATATATCATTATATATATCCATATATATCAATATATATCCATATATATTAATATATATTCATATATATTATATATATATCATTATTATTTTTTCAAAATATGAGACCCTTCCCAGTTAAAGTGTAAACAATGTCTTCAACTTACTGCTCATTTTTTTACTCTCTCAAGAGCATCCTTTGAGCAGAAAACTCTAACTTAATATAGTCAAATTTATCAATCTCTTTCTTTTGAGTTCTGTTTGATGTCTTTTCCAACTTTGGGGTAGGGAAAGAGATTCTCCTATGTTATCTTTCTAGAAGTTTTATTGTTTGAACTTTCATATTTAGATCACCTGTATGCCTCTGGTATGAGGTTATGTTCAAGTTTCATTTCCTTCTGTAGATATCTATCCTACTGACCCAGAATCATTTATTGAAAATTCTCTATGGTACAAACTTGATAATAAGTCACATGTTATTTTAAGTATAAGTCTGTTTCTGGGCCCTCTTTTGTCTCTTTTGTCCAACCACACTGTTTTAACTCCTGATATTTTATAGTAAGTCTTGAAATCTAGTATAACAAGTCCTCCCAAACCAGCTTCCTCAAAAGTTCTAATCTATTCCCTGCCCTTTGTATTTCCATATGAATGTTTAGATAAGCTTATCAAGTTACAAACACAGACATCAGTTGGGATTTTGAATGGAATTCCTTTGAACCTGTAATTCAAATAGAAAATTAACTTCATTACATCATGAGACTTTGAATCCAAAAATATGGCATATCTCTCAATTTATTTGTCTTCCTTTCACTTAATAATGCTTTTGAGCACAGCTCCTTAAATTTTAGCCAGCCTAGATGGCTTTTAAAATCCTGATTGCTGGGTTCCCACCGGGGTCTGAATACCTCTGGGGTATGACCTGAGTATTTGCATTTCTAAGAAATTCCCAGGTGATGCTTATGCTGGTGCTAGGACCATACTTTGAGAATCACTAGTTTACGATTTCCAGAATACTGGTCTTGTATATATTTTATTAGACTGATTCCAATTTATTTGGAATTTTTTAATTTAAATTTTGTTTAACTGTCATTTTCTTTTTTTTTTTTTTTAATTTTTTTTTCAACGTTTTTTATTTATTTTTGGGACAGAGAGAGACAGAGCATGAACGGGGGAGGGGCAGAGAGAGAGGGAGACACAGAATCGGAAACAGGCTCCAGGCTCTGAGCCATCAGCCCAGAGCCTGACGCGGGGCTCGAACTCACGGACCGCGAGATCGTGACCTGGCTGAAGTCGGACGCTTAACCGACTGCGCCACCCAGGCGCCCCTAAATGTCATTTTCTGTCTATTGTTGGCATTTTTAATATTGACTTTGTATCCATGGGCTTGCTGTTCTCATTTATTAATTCTAATGATTTATTCATAGTTTGTTTGGGTTCTCTGGGTAAACACTCCCTAGGAGACTGTCAAAGTGCTGTTTAGCCTCTCATGTCTAATCCCATCTGTAAATGCCCTAAGGTCGAATGTGGCCCTAAATATCTGACTTAACCTCTCTGTATTTCTTCTTCCAGCAGCTTGGCCCTGTAAGGTTCTACAACCTTACTACCTCTCTGATGCCTTTAAGCAGACACTTTATATTCTGCCCATATTTTCTGACTGTCCTCAGCAGGAGGGCTTCTTTGAATTACTATGCTACCTATACCAGAATACCCCTTCCCATAATTGGAAACCAAGGGCTCTTAATTCTTCT
Source organism: Panthera uncia (assembly GCF_023721935.1). Taxonomy (NCBI): domain Eukaryota; kingdom Metazoa; phylum Chordata; class Mammalia; order Carnivora; family Felidae; genus Panthera; species Panthera uncia. Next base: position 106,160,908 of record NW_026057577.1, on the reverse strand, counting down.
CTATAGATTAATATTTATTTACTTCTTAGATAATCTTCTATTAAACTCTTCACCATAGAGCCTGGGATAAATAAAGTAAATACACTTCATTTAAAAAACCCTTTGGAGAAGATCATTGAGCAGAGTATAAAAGGGAGTTAACGAAGGTGGTGAGGACAGATTTAACCACTCCCAGTTTGGGCCAATATTGGTATCGGAAATAACTTGTACCCAAATACACATTTCAAGTGATTACCTCTTCTTATGTATGAAATGTTTTGTTTACACTCTATTCTGGCCATAGGTCTTGGGTAAGTCACGTAAGTTAAGCCTCACTTCTGGAAAATGCAAGAAAGAGGATTAATTTGGTAATTTGTACCTCTACATTGTAAGCATCACAGAATAAAAGCAAACACCTACTATAAGACCTTGTGAGATTCTCTTTATATGGTAGTACTCATAAATATTGGTTGAGTAAAAAAATGAATATTTTAATCTCTAAGTGACTTTTTCTAGTTTATGATCCTCTTTAAGAACTGACAGTCCTTATCTTCAGAACCACCTACCTGAGAAAGGTAGTCCAGTCGCTCACAGCCCCCCATCCCATAATGACAGTGGGAATTGTAAAATGTGGAGCATGTAAAGTTATATATTGGAAGGGAATAATGGAGGAACTTCTTATGATTTTTTTTTCTGGAATTTGGAATCACATAGTATATGCAAGTGCTTCTGCAGCTTGATTTTGTTTGCCACGGCTGGAAATATGATGTGAGGCTCATTGTGTCTCAACTTAAATATCAAGTTACATTGCTAAGTGCTTAATGGGCTGAAATGGACACTTGGTCATAAACACCCTTTTCATGAGAAGGTGAACACAGCGTCATAGGAAGCAGAAACAACTTCAGATGGAGTTGTTTGTGTCACCAGCACATACACCTTCGCACCAACACACATGCAAGAGACATCATTGACCGGCTCCAGGTGTTAGCCCCAACATTCAGTCTAAGCCTACTCCAAACCTCAGAAGGCAAATGCCAGTCCAGGAATTAATTGTTCACCAGTCTTCCAAGACCACATATTCACAGTACTATTTGGATGACATCCGTTCAGGAGGGTGGCTGGGAAATGAGAATGATTCCAATCTACAAAAAAAGCTTGGACCCAGATCACTAATCTCTGCTAATCTTTGCTAAAATTAACTTTGAGATCGTAACTTCTCCAAGTATAGCTGGCGGCAATGACTAGTGGCTGCAGAGCTCAAAGAGGTGATCATAGTGGACAATAACCTTGCATCCTTGATTCTAAGGAAAGGATGGGTGAACTCATGTCTGCTTCCTTGTATCAGACTTAAATCCTTCATTGCTCTCTAGAAAGAGAGAACAGGTCTGACTGAGCTTTTAGGTTGCCATTAGGAAAACCGATTGGTAAGGTTGTCTTTACAAGCCCGTTCAAGAGACACAAGTAAAGTTGACCTCTTGGCCAAACAAGCTTCAAAATCTTGTTGGGGATGCACAGACTGCCATGGTGAATAAAAATGCAAAAGTAGAAGTTCAAGAGGTTATGAAGAATGAGATTGGGGAAGAAAAAAATCTACAAGCAGTATGTTTCAGTTCTATTATTGGCGTGACCTGGAATGCTCTCAAACTGGAAGACATTGGTTTAATGTGATGAACTTTTGCTTCATTATTGTCACATGTCAATAAGATTAGTCTTACTCATGTGAAATATTACTCACCTCCCTCCCTCCCTCTACCTCTACCACTAAGCAAAGCTTCACTTCTCCACTTGGGTTTGGGGGCCCTAGTCTTCTGATTGTACTATTTGCGAAGGCTGAGGAAGGAAAACCATAAAATTAATTTTCACAGTGAGAGACATACTCATTGAGTACCACTGGGTCACAGGCATTGATACGTAGTTCACAAAAGTAGAAGACGGCCATGGCTGTCTGGAGAGAGAGAAGCTCCAGACCTTTGCATTCAGTGGTACACACTGATAGTGACAAAAATGTCTACACCTGTCAAGACCCTGTTGTTTTTTCCTTTCTAGAAAAGCCTATTGTATACATTGCAATGCGAAAACTGGCATAGAGAAGACATAAATAAAGAGCCATGTGGATATAGAAAAAGGAGCAACTTGATTTTTTTCTGGAGCATTTAGGGAACAGTTTTCAGGGCACTTGAGTTGGGTCTTAAAAGATGCGTTGGGTTTTCCCAGGTTGGGAGGAAAGAAGGTCATTTTATACAGGGAACTAGCATGATCTCCATGGCTCCTCTGCACATGTCCTAAATCCCACTGCCATTTAAATTCTTTAACCGTTCCTTATAGTCATGCTTGGGGGGCTCAAGAAGTGCTGGCTCCTCCATCCTCACAATTCATTTTATGTAGATAGGCACACCTTGCTTTGCCAGCTACTGTCCTTTGCACTGTCTGCTGGAAAAGCAGGGCCATCTGTTCTGACAGACGTTACCCAGATAACGTCAGCAATGCCAAGGGCTTTTTCTTTCTCCTCTGACCTACTTAGTCTTCTACAATTCAACATTTTCTCCCCTTTGTTACCATGTTGTGCTGGAGCTCATTGTTCTCTCCCCTCCTTTTCGGCTCAGCGACGTTCTCTTTGCTTTTAGGAAAACACTTAGCCATGGAGCCAATTTCTGAGTTATTGTGCTTCTGTATCCCCTTGTAATCCATATGCAATCATCTGCTTATTAAGGTTAAATGAGTTCAACTGATACTATAAAACCATGATTAATGGAAACATATGGGTAATGCTTCTGGTTAATTGAATTTTCAGGTTAACTGAGGGTTAAATGGGAGATTTAATAAAATTGCCAAGCACTTATCTTTATCTGTTTTATGGCATTTATCACATAATATGTTGCCTTGGCATTTTTAAAGTTCATGTCCTATCTTTCTTAATAGACTGTGAACTCTCTGAGGGTAGAGTCTGGGCCCTGTACTTCTCTGTAACTCAATGTGGCCCAGCAGATAGTATTTTTAGGATAATTACATTGTCTTCGTCATCATCATCACGTTATCATAGTTGTGTCATGGTTAATAGCATGGACTCTGTAGCCAGACAGCCTGAATTCGGATACTGCCTCTGTCATTTTCTGGTTCTGTGGGCTTAAACAAGTCTTTTTGTTTCTAAGTGCCTCAGTTTCCTCATCTATGCAATGGGATAGTAATTATCTCACAGAGCTGTTAGGAGAAGTAAACGAAGAGTCAGTAATTATAATGTGCTTGGAAAACTAAGCAAGGCATTTTACTAAGTGCTCTATCTACATCCCATTTGATGTCAGAAGAAGATGCTATTATTATCCCATTTTACATATGAGAAAACTGGAGGTCAGAGAAGTAACTTTCTTAGGTCATATGACTAACAAGTAGTAGAGCCAGGTTTGAATTAAGAAAGTTTGATTTGGTACCCTGCATTCTTCACATGATGCTCTTCTGGAATCTGGAATATTCTGGACTATTTTTGCGCTTTCAGAATAATCATACTCTTGGATCTGCCTAACTATGGGGAAATCACTTACCAACATTGTATGTCCAATACAGTTAGGAGGGAGAACCAGCTGAGAAAGCCAGGCGGACAAGGGCTTCATTGTGACCTCTGGGCTATGTTTCCAAGGCTGTCCCAATAGTGGGAAGAGAACACATTAGCCTTAAAAATGAAGCACATCACTTGCACTCATATTTTACTGGCCAAACCAAAGCACATGGCCACACCTAACTTCAAAAAGCGTAGGAAAGTACAGCCTTACCATGACCCAGGAGGCAGAAGGCTAGAAATACTCCACAAATACCAATACTTCCTGTATCCAGGGATTCAAATTACCAGACAAAACCTGGGCACTGAGACATAGGGTTAAATGGGAAGGTGCACAAACTAAAGAAAGTCAGGTTCTTGCTCTTGAGCAGGGTTTCTCAACCTTGGCACTGTCCACATGCTGAACCAAATGATTCTTTGTTGTTGGGTGGGGAGGATAGCCTGTGCATTGTAGAACATTCAGTAGCATCACTGACCTCTGTTCACTAGATTCCAGTAGCCTCTTGTCTCCTTCAGTTGTTACAAGTAAAAATGTCTCCAGTCATTGCCGAATGTCCTGTGGGAGGCAAAATCACCCCCAGCTGAGAACCACTGCTCTACAAGTGACCTACTTGTATCCACAGCTGTTGAGTCCCAGGAAAATTCTGGTGATATTATGACCCCATCGTATAAATGAGGAATGTGTGGAAGATTTTGCAGATTTGAAAACAGACGTAGAGGGTCAGTGGCTTTCAGGAAATCATGGGTTTCAAGTTGGCACAAGAGGCTACATCATCTGGATCTTTGTCTTCTTTTTGCTATACCATATTTTCAAATCCCCTTTTTTCTTTTTCTTTTTTTTTTTTTGCAGTGATTTTATACTCTGCAAAGTTCTTCAGTGAATCTACCTCAAATTGTCAGCCCCTGTAATTTTCATCCTATTTATTTTTCTTGGTTCTCTGTGGAAGTAGGGAACAGCTGGTCATCATGTTCCGTGTAATAACTTTTCATATATTTGAAGACTGTTATTAAACCATCCCCAAGCTTCTCTTTGCTGGGTAATTGTTATGCTCAGACATGCTCTAGGAATTGTGCAAAGCCTAGAAGAAGATAGAGTCTCCACACTAAAGTTTGTGTATTAAATTTGAAGAAAAACAAATTTTGACTGAAAATATCAATGGAGAAATAAGGTTAAAATCTGAAATCTAAGGTTTATTTTTTAGAGTTTTTTTTCTTCTTCTTTTTTTTCCTATTTGTTTATTATAGCTACTGTAGGTGACCTGGAAATTTTAATTTATTATGGTGGAAATTAATGTCCTAATTAAGATTTTATAGTACTTTTAATCTTAATGACATTTTAATAGAAATCCAGTGATGGACAATATAGTGCGTCTCTGCTTGTCACATCTCAGGACATGACCAAACATAATCCAATTAACTGCACTGGCGTTGATGAGAGGCCACGGCTTGAAACAAGGCTTTCCCACAATAATATATAACTTGGATGACCACTGATAAAAAAAAAAAAAAAAAAAAAATCTGCCATTGATTCCATGCCTTCCATCTGTCAGGCCAGATGCTAAGAGATTTATAAGAACTATCTCATTTAATCTCATTAACTCTAAGAGGTAGTTGCCATTATTTTCCTTATTTTTCAGAATTAGAAACTGCAGATCAGAGAGGTTAAGTAATGTATCCAACATCACAGAGATGGTAAGTGGTAGAGTGAGAGTCTGAAATCAAGCAGTCTGACACCAGAGCCCATGATCTTAACTGTAATAACATATGGCCTCTCTGCACACAGAAGCCATGCCTTATTAATTTCTGTATTCCAATGTCTAGCTCCTGAAGTCAGTTCTCAGAAATATTTATTGAATGAATAAGGAAGTGGTGAATGACAGAGCAGAAATGTGGAACAGCAATATGGGCTATGGTTTAGAACATTAGAAGAGCATTATGTTCTCAGGTACCACTATCCCACTTCACCCCCGGGTGGGTTAGATGCCCTTTCTAGGATTCTGTACTAACTTGTGTCTGTCTCTATCCATGCATTGACCTCATTGCATTATAATGATATTTATGTGCCTGTTTCTTCTGCTAGAGCACTGATTCTCAACCTGGGGCAAGTTTTTCCCACAAGGGAACTTTGAAAACATCTTCAGACATTTTTGGTTGTCACACTGGGGGACTGCTACTGCCACTTAGTGGGTAGAGGCTGGGATGCTGCTAAAAATCCTACAATGCAAAGGACAGCTCTCTATCACAGTTATCGACCCCAAATCTCATTATTGTCAAGACTGAGTAGCCCTGTCCTACACAGAGAGCTCCTTCATTAAATCATCCTTGTGGTTCAGGATAATCTCTGTGTCCCACATGCGATGCACAGTGCCTGACATATCAATGGGGCTCAATATACATGCATCAAAGGAGTAGAGACCAAAACAGTGCAAGAATGGATGACAGAAGGAACAATGCAGACTGGTTTTCATTTGTGGTGAGTATCAGTAATCACCTGGGTCCTAGAAGAGACACTGCCAGTTAATGTGGGACTCGACCAGGCTAGGAGAACTTGAAAATGATGAATTTTGATGTAGCCCAAAGGCAGTTGTCATAAGGGAAGAGTATCAGGTTACTACTTTGATTTATTAACCTATGTTTTTCTCCCTTTACTTTCTCGTATTTTATAATCCTTCCATTTATAGAGCAGCTAGAATATTCTGTAACTCCTGCCCTCAAAGAAAGGGGTGAAGCAGCCATAACCAAAAAATAAAGGAATAAAATTTCTAACTTTGGAGTTTCAAAAGCTAAGGTTCAAGTAAGTATAAGATAAAAAAACTTAGGAAAATATAGTTGGTTGTGTCCAGTTTCCTTGTTTGTGACACGAAATCAAAAGGACGTTTGACTAGAAGAATAGAAAGAAGGATCAGAGTGGTCCTAGGAGGGTCCTTGAGGAGAGTTACCTATTCTCTTCTCCTTTTCTGAGTTTTGGGCTGGAGGTAGAGAGAACATCCCCAGAAAGATCTAAGGAGTCTGAAAACAGGAATGTACTCCTCCATCCCTGGATAAACCACAGGGAGTAGGTAAGATCCCAGAATTCCCTTGCACCTGGAATGGTACAGGAAAAATGGAGCAGAAATGACTGTATAAAATATCTAGGTAGAACCAGCAGGCTTCCTAAACCTCAGTGTGGCCCACAATAGTTTAGTCACTCCTGTAAACCACAGACCTGCAGAGCCAGACCTGCAGAAGCCCCGGGGTTGGGAAAGGAGGGTACAGCAGTGATCTCAATGAGACTAGATTGGAATGAAGTTATCTGAGAGGATGCCAACATGGATGGATGACAATGGCCCTTATCAGCTTCCTCCCACTTACACCATGGCCCCATGTAACCCTGGGGAAAAAGAGGGGTGGGGACATTCCGCATTGGGTGAGTTCAGTTTCTACTGCAAAGAAGGACATCTCAGAATGGTAATTAAATTCAATGTAAGAAAAACATAGTTACATTTCCTGTCTCCTGTCTTGTGGTCTACCATTTATAGTTGCTATAGAAGTTGATCAGTTACTGGCATCTCAGCAACAATCGCAAAGTTAAGGGCAAGCTCTGCATGGGTGACTGATAGGACCAAAGTATGACTCTAGGATTGAGGGTATAATATACAAAAAAATATTATCAACTCAGAACTTCATTCTCTGGGAGCAAGGCAGGACTCCTGGACCAGAACTACATTTCAAGGAGCCTGCAAGGCCTGGGAAATGAATGAAGTTGCTGAGTTCCCAAACTCAGAGACAAGGTCAAGCTGAATTAGCAATGGCTGAGACCTGTGTGGTGCTCTGAGCATGGGATGTAACCTGTTTAAAGGCCTTCCTTCAAGAATCATCCTTGGCTATAATGAATGAGATGGGCAGAGTTTAGAGGGAGAGTCACATGGCCTCAGTCCCAGAGAGGACTAAAAACCTGAGAATACTTGTCTAAGTGATTCAGTCTTTGATAAATGAATCTTTTAAAAAAAAAAGACAATGTGAATTACTAGGTAAAAATAGTGTCCACACTACTCTATTTGTGTTTAAAAACCTTGTAGGTTTTAATCCAAGAAAGAATCTTATCATTAATATTAATTTTTCTGTCAAGCAATTTTGGTACTTACTAATCTGACACGAGGGAGAGGGGACTCCATTTGGAAGAAAGCATGACGAAAAGTATTTCTGGAGTGCCTTTTGGGCTGATCCAATCTTGTAAAACACAATCTTTTACACGTTCATTTCTTTTTTTTTTTTCTTTTCTTTTCAAATTTGTGTCAGACTGCATGACAATATCCTTCCCCACGTCCAACTCCCCTAAAAGGGCTAGAGGATCTCCTCTATCATTAGTATGTCCTTCAAGGGCCCCTAAGCATTCATCCCTCTCAGTCTCTCAAGGCTCATCTCCTGACATTCTTCATTTCTCATCCTATTTTCTATCATACTGGCCTTCGTGAGTTCTTTGACTACAGTAGTTTTTTGAATTGGGACTTGCCAGGATGTATGCTCACATGGAACTTCAGAAAGTGGGCTTAATTGAACTAGGGGACTTTGTAAACAGAGTAAAGATCTTCAGATGAAATTATCCTGGATTAGGGTGGACCCTAAACTCAATGATAGATGCCCTTATAAGAAACAGAAGAGGAGAAGATTCAGAAACACAAGAGGAGGAAGCCATGTAAAGATGGAGGCAGAAATTGGAATGATGTATCTACACACGAAAGAATGCCAATAGTTTCCAACAGAAGCAAGGAAGGAGTGAATGGATTCTCTCTCAGAACCTCCAGAAGGAACCAGTCCTGCTGAGAGCTGTATTGATGTTAAGTATCACAGACTTGTAACTTCCAGAACTGTGAGAGAATAAATTTCTGGTGCCTTAAACCACCAAATATATGATAATTTGTGACAGCTGCCCTAACGACTAAGGCAACCACTCAAAGTTTTTTTTCCTGTGTGCTCTTGCTTCTCAGAGACAGTACATATACTGTATCCTTCCTGTGGTAACTTCCACCCACTCAATCCCCTGTCTTCAGTGACTTTTGGTCAGTTCTCAGTAGACCTTCTATAAAGGACCAGATTCCAAATATTTTAGGCTTTGTGACCAATATACTCTATCACAACTACTCATTTCTGCCATCGTATCATGAAAATAGCTGTAGGTATCATGTAAACACATGCACATGGTTGTGTTTCAGTAGAACTTGATTTATAAAAGTAGATGCTTGTCTGGATTTACCTGCGTACAATAGCTTGCTTACCACTGCTTTTTGTTATTCTTCAGATCTCAGCTTAAACATCATTTCCTCAGGAACTTCACCTGAACTCTTTAGGTCTCCATATCAGTTATTCTACTTATGAGTATTTTTTTTCCAGCTTTTACTAAGGTATAATTGACATATACTGTGTAAGTTTTAGGTGTACAGTGTGATGATCTGATACATATATATATTGAGAAATGATTACCGCAGTAAAGTTATTTATACCTCCATCACCTCACATAATTACTATTTTCTTTGTAATGAGAACATTTCAGATCTATTCATACCAACTTTTGAGTATATAATGTAGTTATGTTAACTATTATTGCCATGCTGTATGTTAGATCCCCATACCTTATTCATCTTAGAACTCAAGTTTGCTTTGACCAACATCTCCCCATTTCTTATACCCCCTCGCCCCTGGAAACCACCATTCTACTCTTTATTGCTATGAGTTCATCTTTTTTTTTTTTTTTAAGATTCCTCATGTAAGTGAGATCATATAATATTTGTCTTTCTTTTTTTTCTAGTTCTTTAAATTGAAGTATAGTTGGTACCCAATGTTATATTATTTCAGGTGTAGAACCTAGTGATTCAACAACTCTATACATTATGCTATGCTCACCACAAATGTAGCACACAATGCTATTACAATACCATTAGCTATATTCCCTATGCTGTACCTTTTAACCCCATGATATGTTCTTTTCATAATTATAAGCCCGTACCTTCCACTTCCCTTCACCCATTTTGCCTTTGTCTGACTAATTTCACTTAGCATAATGCCCTCAAAGTCCACCCATGTTGTTGCACGTGTCAGGATTTCTTCTGCTTTTATGGCTGAATAATACTTCTGTGTGTGTGTGTGTGGGGGGGTGTATATCACCTCCTCTTTATCTCTTTATCTGTTGGTGACACTTAAGTTGTTTCTATATCCTAGCAATTGTGAATAATACTGCATTGAACATGGTACAGATCTCTCTTTGAGATCCTGATTTCATTTCCTTCAGCTATGTATCCAGAAGTGAGATTGTTGGCTTATGTGGTATTTCCATTTTTAATTTTTGAGGAACCTTTATGCTGTTTTCCATAGTGGCTCTACCAATTTACATTTTTACCAACCATGTACCAGGGTTCCCCCTTTTCCATACCCTCACCAATACGTGTTATCCTTTGTCTTTTTTAAAACTTTAATTTACTTCAATTATTACTATTTTTTACCTTTTGAATCCCTTCACCCATTTCTCCCACTACCCACCCCCTGCCTCTGGCAACTTCTAATATGTTCTCTGCATTTATGAGCCTTTTTTTTTTAGATTTCACATAGAAGAGAGATCATATGGTACTTATCATTCTCTATCTGACTTAATTCACTTAGCATAATGCCCTCAAGGTCCATCCCTGTTGTTACAAATGGCAAAAATTCATTTTTTTATGATTAATATACCATTGTGTGTGTGTATGTGCACGTGTGTGTGTGTGCATACACAATACTTTCTTATGCATTCATCCATCAATGGACATGCACATTGTTTATCTTTTGTCTTTTTGATAACAGCCATTATAATAGGTATGAGGTATGGTTTCAAATTGCAATTCTCTGTTGATTAGTGATACTGAACTCCTTTCCATGCACCTCTTGGCCATTTGCTTTTTCTTTGAGAAAACGTCTATTTAGATCTTTTGTAAATTTTTTAAATCAGATTGTTTATTTGTGATTTTTTGTAGTTGAGTTATATTCCCACTTATGAATAAAATCATTGTGCATATATTTGTTTTATGTCTGGTTCCCAACCAAACTGAAAACTCTATGAGGTTAGGAACTATAACTATGTCTGTATTTGCTCAACGCTGAATTCCCAGTACCTCCTACAATCCTGGCATGTAGCATTGCTCAGCCAGTAATTAGTTTTGAGAATCCAAGAATAATTAAGCTTAGTTCTTGAGTTTCTACAAGTAAAGTCTCATTGCTTAAATCTGTTTTAAAAATATACAAAAGGTCATTTCTGAAAAAGTTGAACACAGAATGACCATATGATCCAGCAATTCCATTTCTAGGTATAGACACCAAAGAACTGAAAGCAAGGTCTCAGAGATATTTGTGCACTCGTTACCACCATTATTCATAACAGACAAAAGACAGAAAACAACCTAAATGTCCATCAGTGAAGGGATGAACAACCAAAATGTGGTACACACATACAATGGAATATTTTTCAGCCTTAAAATAAAAGGGAATGAAATTCTGGTACATGCTACAACATAGATGAATCTTGAAAACATTATGCTAAGTGAAATAAGCCAGACACAAAAAGACAAATGTCATGTAATTCCACTTATGTCAGATACCCAGAAAAGGCAAATTCAAAGAGACAGGAAGTAGAATGATGGTTGGGGCGGGGGGGGGGGGGGCAAGGGCGGAAGGGGAGAATAGGGTGTTTTGTTTAATGAGTTTAGTTTCTGTTTGGGATGACAGAAAAGTTCTGCAGATGGATGTTGGTGATATTTGCACAACACTGAATGTACTCAGTGCCACTGAATGGTACAGCTAGAACGGCTAAAATAGCAGATATGATTTACAAATATGCAGGAGGAATTAATCAGTTGAGATATGGGAAAAGACTAGGCCAGGATGGAATAAAACAGAATGGAAGATAATGGATCATGCGGAACTTGGGTGGCTCAGTTGGTTAAGCATTCGACTCATGATTTTGGCTCAGGACATGATCTCACGGTTGTGAGAAGGGGACAAAGGGACAGTGTGGCTCTGTGGAAAGCAAACTGAATTTCAGAAGACTTGGGCTCAAGCCCATCTGGACCACTGGTTTGCTATGGCCTCAAGCACAACCTTGGTCCATATCTCTGAAATTTGTAAGTACAAGCTCTGGTTGCTCCATTGTCCTGGTTTTTGGTATCAGTCTGGAATTTCTTTTGGGTCATCTAGGCAGGCAGGTTGTTTGCTTGTAGTGAAGGGGCTTTTCTGAATTTTGGCTAACCTTGTTTATTTCCCTCTGCTTGGTCTCCAGGCTCACTCTAATTTTCTTTGCAGTTTTGTGTCAAGATGTCTTTATTAAGAAACACCTGCTTGGCTCACTTTGCTTCACACAATGTTTCAATTCTGTTTCTTGGGTAGGGGCAGCCAGCTTCAGTGGAAGAAGCCAGGAGTTCTAGCATCTACTTTAAACTCTGACTTGAATTCCCTTAAAATCTTATGTCAATCAATTGACTTCTAGGGGATTCTGTTTTCCTAAGGATAATAAAGATAAGTTTAATGCTCGCTCTTCCTTCCTTCCTTCCTTTCTTTCTTTCTTTCTTTCTTTCTTTCCTCTTAACTCAAAAGATTTTTGTGAGGATCAAATTATTAGATGAAATTGACTCTACTTTAGTGGACCCCTGGCAAAACAAACAAAAACAAACAACAAATCAGTGGTTATATCTGTTTGACATTTCACTACCCAAGTGTATGCTTCAGATGACAGGGGCTTTCTCTGCACAAGCAGGCAAGGAAGATGAATAAAAAGTGCTGTGGATTCAGAGTCACGAAGATGGCTTCCGGTCCTGGTCTGTCACCATTTTGCCTCATGGTGCTGGGTAGATCAGGCCACCTGCGCTGACTCGTTTCCTCCTCTGTAAAGTGAGGAGGAACGAGATCGCCTTGTAAGTTTCCTTTTCTCTCTGACAGCTTATGATTTTTGTACTTCTGGCTCTTAGCTCTGTGCCTTGCATATCTTAGGAAATTAATCAATGTTTACGGAGTTGAATTTAGTTAATTGCTATTTATCATTAGTCAAGTGTCATTGACTCATCACATCATTTGGGTTTCTGGAAAGAAGTTTGGTACTTTTTTAGCATTCTTAGGAGGAATGTGGTGGTTCTAAAGATGAACGGGTAATAATACTAGTAGCGAAAGTAACAAACATAAATCGAGTGCTTGTTATCAGTTCCAGAATTAAAATTTTTAATCCTCAGCACGAACTTATGAAGTAGATATGGACATTAACCACATTTTACAGATGAGAAGGTGGATATGTTTAGATAACTGGACATGTTCATATACAGGTTTGTAATAACTGACCTGAGGACACAGCTGGTAGATGGTAGACCTAGAAGTTGAGATTTGTTTAGTCTGGTTCCAAATTGGGTTGTCACACTCAGCAAATAAAAACACTAGGTGCCAAATTAAATTAGAATTTTAGATAACCTATGAATAATTATTTTACTTAAGCATGTCCCATGGGTAATATATTTTTTTACCAGTAGCTTATAGATTCAGCAGGTAAAATGAGCTCACCTGGAGAAAATTAAATTGGAACAGAACTCTTGTTTCTTACAGGAAATTTGGAATTCTCTACTGTCGGACTGACTGGAAATCAGGGTAGAATTTAGTAGTAGGTGGTGAAAAGATACAAAGATGAAAGGTTTACACATCAGGAAAATGGCTCCACATGTTGCAAAACTTTCTTTTCCCCTGGATCTCTTATACTGAGTGGCTTTGTGTCTTAATTTCTCTCATGAGCGCCTTCTCTGCTTCTTGGGCTTTCTGTTTAAACTAAAAGGAGGAGCAAATGGAATTTTAAAAAAAATTCACACGAAATCTGGAATGATGACACTGAGTTCAGGCAAGTGCTCTTGTGGATCATTTGAGAATGTAGCTTCTGTGTGCTCGAGCTGGAACATCTGATGTGTCTGTTGCTATGACAATGGATTCGCGTTAGTGGTGATGTAGAAGTTTGATCTGTACATTCACAACGAGGGGTCGTGTTGCAGCCTCTTTGTTACAATTCCAAATCTCATCAAGTTGGAGGTGTTCCACCTTAATCTAGGAAACTAAATCTACAGCAGGAGGCAGTATATCTCATTGATTAACGCTGGGGCCCTGGAGGAAGTCAGGCCTGGGCTGTGGTCCACTAACCATCACTTTAACTCAATTTCCTCCACTGTGAAATGGGTATAATAATAGTTCCTACTTCATAGGCGTATGTGAAGAGGGTTCAGGAGGAGATACATGTAAGATATTTAGCATAGTATCTGGCAACAGTCTTCAATAAATGCCTCTGCTGATGTTATTTTTGTCATGATCGTTAAATCAAAATAGTCTAGTCCAGGGAATCTTAGTGAAGGTTTATAAAGTTACATTTTTGTCACCCAGTTCACCCCCCCCCCCCATAGGGAGGAAGAAGAGTTAAAACTGGAAACCAGAAACTGGAGCCAGAAAACAAGGGCTCTAGTGGTAGTTTCCCAGTCTGGTTGTGGGAATTATGGCAAGGTTTTTGATAACTTTGAACCTCATTGCCTTTTCTGTGAAATAGCAATAATGATTAACTCAGGGCCTGCTGTGCCCCTCACAATGTTGCAGGGATTAAATGAGATCCTTTATGGGAAATACCTCACTTGTCAGGAAGTGCTCTATAGATGTAAACATTGCCTGTGTATAGGAGCGCCTGGGTGGCTCAGTAGGTTGGGCTGTGGACTTCAGCTCAGGTCATCATCTCATGGTCCATGGGCTCAAGCCCCGCATCGGGCTCTGTGCTGACAGCTCAGAACCTGGAGCCTGCTTCTTCTGGTTCTGTGTCTCCCTCTCTCTGCACCTCTCCCACTCACGCTCTGTCTCTCTTTGTCTCTCAAAAATAAATAAATGTTAAAAAAAATTTTTTTTTAAAGATTGCCTGTGTATAAACAGCCATCTTCCACAGGGGCCTCTGCTCACCTGTGCTCCATCATTTTAACATTTCTCTCCTCAGGTTTGGGAATTGATCCTTATCTGCCATGAGACAAGAGGCTACTCTTTGCCAGGGCCAAGCATAGGCACCATAGCTTTACTTCATGAGTGGGATGTTTGTTTTGCTAATTTTGTGATTTGGCACATTCTGTTCTTTTTCAGGTGTGTAAACGTGGGCAAGCTTCTGTGTGACTCCATTCCTTTTGCTATAAAATGGGCTGAAAACGAAGTATTTCATGAATGTGTTGTAAAGGTTGAATAAGACAGCATACTTCATGGATTTTGCATGACAGCAAATACTTTAAAAGTTAGGTATTAATCACTAGGAGAGTTCTTTCTGTACATTTGTTTCTTCCAGTGCTATCCTACGACCCTATACAATTTCAGGCTGGTTTTTCTTGCTTTTCAAGCTGAGGGAATCTGTCGCTATCAGTTGAGAAGGCCACTAATAAATGCTATTCTTTTCAAAGAACTCTGCATCTGCCCTCCAAATCCACGCTCCATAAATCAGGAACCCCTACTACACTGTTTAACACATAACCATATGCTTTATGTCGATGCCTACCTACATATATTAAAACTAAAATCATGTTTGGAGTAAAAAAAAGCTACTTTTAGCAAGCAATGAGACAAAGAATTGCATACACGGCAATGTCTCATATATTAGATTTAAGACAGGGCATCATCTTTGTATTTTCATTATCTGATAGCTCTAGCATTGGGTGCTCTCCTCTGGGGTTCTCCCCTGGTGCCACTCCCTTTGATTCTTCCAGTCTTTGTGAGTATTCAGTTTAATTTGGGGAACTAACAACTCTTGGCTATGAAATCAAAATCCTTTCCGTTTCACCCTATTAAGAGGCAAGTTTCCGATCGCTGCTCAGCTCCTGACTGCCTCTCACTGAGTTCAGTGGGGAGAGTGGAAGTTCACTTTGCCACAGGATGTCCCTCACTCCCTTGCTCCTTTGTGAGAACAGAACGCAGGGTGCTGGTGTGGGTACAGATTGGGTTTCCTGACCTCGTCCTCAGTTTTCAATCTGCTTCTCCTCCGATACAGCAGTCCCCATGTGTTCACGATGACCTAGAAGCAGTCAGGCCTAGCCTGAGTGCCCAACTAAGGCAGACTGCAGCCATCAGATGGTGGTTTGAGGTGGGGCACATTTTCAAGTCATTAGTAATCCCAAGTGGCTATCGTACCATGGCCAATGCCCCAACAGTAGTTCCTTATTCGAGTCCTGTCTCTAAGCAACAGAACACCCAAGTCAATTTAGTTTTCACAGACTGAATTTCGAATCCTATTCTTTCAAAACCTGTGAGCATTCCTTCTTGGAAATTAACCAGTGAAATTAAGTTGAAACCCGTTGAGGTGATATTATTTATCTTTACGGCGTCACGGAAATTGGCCTCCTGGGGACGCTTTTTCTTCCGGTTCAAAAGTCATTTTTCCGATGAAAAAGGCCTAGATTGGCATGAAGTTAAAATCTACTACCTGATAGCTATCATCAAGACATTAGGACTTTCACACGTTTCTGGTGGGAACATAGATGGTCCAGCCACCTTGAAGAACTTTGGGGCAGTTTCTTACAAAATTGACACACCAGATCGTTCAGATATTGCACTCCAGGTTATTCATAGGAGAAGTCTAAATATTTGCCCATCCGGAGATTTGTATACGGATGTACAGCCTTGCAGTAGCCCCAAACTGCAAGCAGCCAATGTGGACACTGCGGATGAGTGGATAAATAAATTGTGGCATACCCATAACGTAGAACACCACTTAGTACTAAAGGGAATAAATTACCAGTGCCCACAACCACATAAAATAATCTCAAAGACACTGTGCCAAGTGATAAAATCTAAAAAATAAAGAGTACATACTGCGTGAGTCCGTTGATATGAAATTCTACAACAGTCAAAACTGATACCAGGGGTGACCTGGGGTGAGGTTCACAATGGGATCGAATGCAGAAGACCGTAAGGAAACTTTGTGGAATAATAAAAAAGTTTCCTATATTGATTGAGATGATGTTTACAAAGGTAAATACACGTGTCAAAATGCACCAAAAGGTACGCTTAAAATAGTTGCATTCTGCTATATGCAAATTATCCCTCAATAAAAGTACTTAAAAATAAAAATACCATTAAAATACCATAAGCACAGTAGAATGAACTTTCAATAATACTATTACTTCTTTTAAAAATTTTTTTTTAAGTTTATTTATTTATTTTGAGATAGTGCGAGGGGGGGGGGGGGGAGAGAGAGAGAGAGAGAGAGAGAGAATATCCCAAGCAGGCTCCAGGCTGTCAGTGCAGAGCCCGATGCAGGGTTCAAACTCACGAACCGTGAGATGATGACCTGAACTGAAATCAAGATCCAGACGCTTGACCCACTGAGCCACCCAGGTGCCCCATGGTATTACTTCCCTATTCCTTATCAGATTATAAACAGGTTGGGTAAATGGTTGGACTCTGAAGTAAAGATTCCTGTAGTAGATTTGCATAAACCGTAAGGAATGAACATGTCACATAATTCACATCTTCTCATCGCATTGTGTTCCAGTAACACAGATGCGGAATGTTTTCATTGGTTGCTAAATCCTTAAGGAGTAAGAACACCATAGCAGTGTCCCAAATCTATCAGTCTCATCCTAGATAAAACATATGTTATTGGTTCACAGAGTTTGTGATCCATTTTCCAAACACAGTAAGCCTCCTGGAAAAAAATTTTATTTTTTAATTCTTTGTAGGAACACCAAGTCTCTTTATTACGTATGAATAAAGGTAATAAAGGTAAATTATTTACCTTTGGCTAATTCTGGGAAGGGGATCTTGAATGATCAAGGTAAAACTTAGGCGAAGCAAAGAAAACTATAGTGGATTGTAGTCTCTAAGGGCAGTTTTGGGGGTTAGAATCTTTGGGTTCAAATCCCAGGTATGTCACTTACAAGTTACATGACCCAAGGCAAATTACTTATTTTCTCCAAGTGTCAGTTTGTATACTTGTCAAATGAAGACAAAGTACAACCCAATGTTGAATAAGGGTTAAAAGAAACCATACAAATGAAGTAGGCAGTATAACTTTTGGCAAATGGTGGGAGAGGTACTTTTTTGTATGCTAAAGGATTAGGAGACAATGAGGGCTTATTCACAAGAAAAATATGGACAGGAAAGGCTGATAGAGACAATGAGTTCTTCTGATTATGAAAAGACTCATCAGGTTTCAAACGTACCAGAAGCACAACATTTTCACATAACTTTTCTCTCTTTAAAGCACAGATCTATCCTGACTCTCTGAGAAGGCAAGACAGATCAAGAGCAAGGAACTTGGAAGGGCATTTGCCTGATAATTTGCTCCCTGACAGACATCTTTTGACAGGGAGATCAAAGGCTAAAAGGGGAATGCCTGCCAAGGCTTTTTGATAGAGAATGGTCCAGAAATCCTGTAGGGTTTTTAATATCTTTACATATAAGCTTTCTGTGTCTGGAGATGGAAATCTTCTCAAGTGTGAAGATATCGTCAAAATTATATTAACTACCCTAATTAATATAATATAATTATTATATTATATTTTGAGGTTTGGAAAACCCTAATGCCTTGTGAGAAGTTATCTCCAAGTGCTTCTGGTTGTGTTTCTTAAAATCATGTCTTATAGCAGTTATTTGTGATATTTGTTGACGATTCTGGTTGGCTTTTTCATAAAGAATTTCTCCACTAAAAACTGAGTAGGAAAATGCATCGCATTCTGTTTGTTCACTTTACCTCAGGGTGACAGGTGGGATGGCCACGGAGTCCTAACACACCTATTACAGTCCACCCAGGGTAAGTGCACACTAACTACAGGCCGGATATCCTAGGGGGAGGGAGGGTGGGAATTAACCACCAGCTGGGAGTTTGAAGTCTTGTCAAAAGACACCTGAATGTAAATGAGAATATTAACAGAATGTGGGTTTAGTTCGTTCTAGTGTAGCCAGTTCAGCTGGTTACAGCAGGAGTCAACAAACCTCTTCTGAAAAGGGCCAGGCAGTAACTATTTTCAGCTTTGCAGGACGTCTCTCCTGCAACTACTCCATTCTGCTGGTTTTGTATGCAAACAGCCGGGGGATGCTGTAAACACGTGAACATGGCTGTGTTCCAATAAAACTATGTATACACACTGACATTTCAATTGCATTTTCATATGCCATCGAATTCTTTATTTTATTCAACCATGGAAAAGGATAAAAACCATTCTTAGCTCACAGGCCATGCTGTTAGGTAGTGGGTTGGATTCAGCCCATCGGCCATAGATAATCCACTCTTGGGTTGAGTGTCGTTCTCTTAAAAGGCAGAGTCGCCCTTAGGGTTCAGTTTGCCTTCTCCTGCCGAATATTTTGTGCCATGGTTGATACTTCTCCACCTTTCCAATGTGGACCCCCTAATGGCAAGTACTTTTTCCTTGTCCTGGTTGAACGCATGACTCATTTACTTCGTATTATAACCCAGGAAGGAAGGTACCATCATTAATTCAGATTAATAGACCAGATTGGAAGACGAAGGCTCATCAGTGTTAAAAAAACTTGCCTAATATTACACAACTAGGAAGATACAGAACTGGTTTCTCAGTTGGGTGGGTGGATGTGGATGGCTTATTCGTTGTGACCAGTAACACAATTACTAGGAAGCACAATTCATAGCCCTTAATAGATGTACTCCTGGGGTGGTTGAGGACAAAATCTTTATCGCCATTTACAAAGAAAGGCCTTTCCTGCCTCATGCTTTTCAGTGAAGCTCAGTAAGTCATTCAGAAAACCCCCTTCTAACCATAACATCTAAGGTAAATTTTCCAGGAGACTGTTGGCAATTTGGATACTGCAAATCTCTTCCCAAAAGCACTTGCCTTGTAACGATGTGGCTATTGGGAAAGAATTTTCCCACTCTCCCAGGGAAAAAAAAAAAAAAATCTATAGAGCATAATACAGTTTGTACCCAGGCAGCTCTCACTTAGAGCTAATTTTTCTTCCAGAACTTTAAATTTGCAGTAAGTACATGCAATTTAGCTGGAGTGGCAGAAAGCTTATAAATCAGACCACATCACTCTCTGGCTAAAATCCCTCCAATGGCTGCATTCTAGAGTTAAAACAAAATCCAAGCTTCTTATAGTGAGCTGCCAGGTCCTACATGACCAAACCTTGGCTCACCTGTCAATTCTCATTCATACTCCTCTCTCCCTGTGCTTTGTACTCTCCAGTCACATGGCCCTTTTTCCTCTGCACACACTGTCCCCTTTCCATATGCTGTCCCCTATCCCTGGAATGTTCTCCCTCTCATCTGTGTGTAGCTGACTTCTCAGCTTCTGGGTCTCAGTTCATATATTTTTCTCCTCAGTGCAGCCTTTCCTAAATACTTGTGTATTGACATTTCCTGCCTCATCACCCCAGTGTCTCTCTATCTCACTACCCTGTTTTATTTTCTTTAAAGCACGTGTCACCGCGTGAAATAATCTTTCAGTTTGTGCATTTGTGTACTTGTCTGTCACTTTCCACTTATATTCCAGCTCCTAAGATAGCAGGTGCCTTGTGCAGTTCACCTCCTAGTCCTGGGACCTAGTGCAGATATTCAATAAATGTTTGTTGAATGGAGAATGAACGGCTATTCTGGAAAACCAAAGAACTAGGCCTTACCTTACTGTGATGATACGGACTAATTTTAGACTTTGCTCACGTCTTGGGTAGAGCAGACAGACGAGAAAGTTGTGGAGGTCTTCTTGGTCAACAAATGTCAACTCAGATTTATTCTCCTTTCTTGTCCAAACCTCAAATTCATTATTAATGTGCAACCAGTTGACAAGCTTGAGTTTCCTCGAATATGTCTATGACCAAAAAAATGGACAATATATTGCACAATGAGCTCTTGATTTATAAGCCCCCCAGCAGACATACACATTATTCTGAATACATAATTACATTGTAGGCAGTGCATTTTTCACCCAGGATACGGCACATCTAGATAAAAACTGAGTGTGCTCAACTGAGTGCCTTGTCTAAATCTGGGTATGCAGAATGCATATAACATTAACATTCCATTAAAAAATGAGCTGGGGCGCCTGGGTGGCTCAGTCGGTTAAGCGTCCGACTTCAGCTCAGGTCATGATCTCACAGTCCGTGGGTTCGAGCCCCGCGTCATGTTCTGTGCTGACGGCTCAGAGCCTGGAGCCTGCTTCGGATTCTGTGTCTCCCTCTCTCTCTCTGCCCCTCCCCTGCTCATGCTCATGCAAAAATAATAAATAAAAACATAAAAAAAATTTTTTTTTAATGAGCAAAATGTGAAACATGGCTGTAAAGAGGCACTCGCATCGTCTGACATGAAAATGGCAGAAGCACAGCAAGGAGGCCCTGGCTTCCTCGGGGCATTAAGGTATGTGTCAAAGCTACTGAGGTTTTAGGCTTCCGTTGACTTTTCAGAGGCAATGAGGACATGTACTGTTTGGTTACTGAAAGCACACAATGATCCAGTAGTTAAGAGAAGCGTCTGTTAAGTCAGACAGTCCCGGGCTAATATTTAATAGCTGTGAAACTTGGGTCAAATCCCTTACCCTCTCTAAGACCCAGTTTTCTCAACTGCAAAAAAGGGGAGAACAGTACTATGTATCTCACAGGATTAGAGACAACGCAGGGAAAGCATGGCACCAGCCCATGATACGTGTTTAGGTAATATTAAGTACCAATAACTCTGTAGTTGCTGCACCCTCAAAATCACTAAAGTCATCTACTGTCCTGGTGAAGCGATATTCCAATGAAAGAAGACTGGGTTTGAGCTTCAGTCTGCTGGTTCCCGGAAGTGTTATTTGGGCAGGTTTCCCGCCCTCTGTGGGTTTGAATGCAGCATCTGTTGGTTCAGTCTGTGAAACCGGTCTGCCACCAAGTATTTTCAGAGCATCCATGCTCACAAAACCCAACTTTTTGTAATGTCACCTGATCAGTTGCCCTCTGTTTTCGGAGAAGAGCAGCGCTACCCCCTGCTTCGTGCAGTGGGATTTAAATTTAAAAGCACAAGATTTGTTTCTCAGTGAGAGGACAATGCAGTTTGGAACATGGGACAAATATGACACAGCTAACAGGATGAGGGAATCTAAGAAAGCAAATAAGAAGTCACTTGAAGCATGCTGTGCTGTGCTTTGCATAGAGAGAGGGGAAACTGAGGAAGGCTGGAAGAGTTCCGGAGGACTTTCTATACATAGCAACATTTGAGCCGTGAAAGGTGTAGGGTTCAGGTAGAATGAGGGCAAAGTAAAATACACTCAGGAGTGAGGGGACATTATTACCAAAATTGAAATGCATTTATCCTATAGAGAGACAAGTAATGCAGATATAGCCAGTCTTAATAATGCAATTGACAATGACACCAGTTTTCAATGGAGTCAAGTTTAATGCCTGCACCGATGGCAAGTAAGGTCAGAAACAAAATATTCACCGGACACCCTACTGAGCTTATTACTTCTAGCATTATCTCATGTAATCTTTTCAACAACCGGATTCTTCAGGAGTCTTTTGGTTGTGAGTGGCAGACATTCAATACAAGCTAGCGTAAGCATAAAAGGAAATGTATTGACTCTCATAACTAAGACTCTCATGGAGCTGAGTTTGTGTCCAGCTGGACGGAGGGCCCAGACAATGTCATTAGGACTCTGTCTTTTTTCTCTACCTCAGGCCGACTTTCTCTCTGAGGTAGAAAAGATGGACTCTTGCAGATTCATACTCACCACGTACTAACGTTGCAGGCCCAGGGGAAAGAAATTGCCTCTAGAGGCATCTTCAGGAGAAAGGTTCCACGGAGGATTCTGATTGGCCCAATTTGAGTCCCATGCTCATCCCTGAGCCAATCGCTGAGAAAAGAGACATGGTGTACAATGATTGGTCAGACCTGAGTCTGCCGCTGTGCTATTACAGTATATTAAAAATATATATATTTGATCTTCATCCCTGGTTCCTGACACAGAGCCCCTTGGAATTTCCTGAGTGATAGGTGTGAGAGGAAGGTCTTCTTATTCATAATAAGTCTCTTTCAACCATGCCTGGGCTTATGTTAATGAGATAACTGGTGGCTAGAAGCCCTCAGATAGCTTCAGGATGGGGCTAGTTGCCAGAGGGAACGAATCATGCGATTAGAAGGTTGGATCTTTCAGCCCCAACTCAGACCTCCAGGGTTAGGAGAAACGCTAGGGATTGAGTAGCCGGTGATTTAATCAATTATGCCTATGTGATGGAACTTGCGTTAAAACCCTAGACAAAGGGGTTCAGAGAACTTCTGAATGGTGAATGCATCCACATCCCAGTCAGGTGGTGTGGTTCAAACTTCATGGGAACATGAGAAGCTCTCATGTTCAGGATCCTTCTAGGCCTCACTCTATGTACCTCTTATGTTCTTATCTGGCTGTTCATTTATATCTTTTATAATTTCCTTTATAATAAATGATAATGGTAGGTAAAGTATTCTCTGAGTTTCCTGAGCTCTTACAGCAAATTATCAAACCTGAGGCAGGGGTCATGGGATCCCCCTAGTCTGGAGTCAAGTCAGACGAAAGTGTGGGTAACCTGAGAACTCACTGCTTGCGATTGGTGTCTGAAGCAGGAACAGTTTGGTGGGCCTGCGCCTTTAACCTGCAGGGTCTGTGCTAACTCTGTCTAGTTACTGCCCAAACTGGAGAATTGTTTGATATGGAAAACCCACACATTTGGTGCCAGAAGTATTGTGAGTAAAAGCATATTGTAGTATCCACTTACATGAATGAGGGCACGTTGATTTACAGTGGATTCCACTGCACAAGTTCTCCATAGTGAAAGAGGGACCCTATTGGCACAACAGGATTGGGAAGAAGCTCTAGGCAGGCAAAGACAACAGATGTCACAGCAGATGCCATGGCATCAATGTTCCAAATCGTTGCTAGCCCCCTTTTGCAGATGAGGAAACAGATGCTTGAAGTGGATCAGAGAGGTAAGAGGTCCTAAAACCAGGAATGCACCTAAGTTTCTCTGCCTTCAGAACCTGTGCTTATCACCGACATGTCCAGTGGTGGTTCTAGCACCTGGTGGCTATTTCTCAGCACCGTGGCCTCCTATTGTTCTTAATTTTTTAGAAACCCCAAGAAGTTTCCATCATGTAGTAAATTTCTGTCATACTTTTGCTCTCCTCTCGGAACTTTCTCCCTCTGTTTGAGGAATTTGCTAAACACAGGGCTCAGCCCTGACTGGAGAGGCTGAAGATGCCAAAAAGTCAGCTAGGGCACAGCTAGGGCACAGGCACATGAGCTACGCTCGAACATGTGCTCACCCGGACTTTGAATGGGAGCTAGTGGCCGGAGGTCCCTCGCTGGCAATGGGGCTGGTTGTAACAAGGTTGTGTTCTCAGGGAGCTCTTGCTAACACTGGACTCCCTCGCCAGTGGCTGGCCTGATCGTGACAGCAAGTGGGGTGTTAACAGATCTGCTGTGTGAATTTAGGTGCTGTTTCTGACCAGTTAGCTGCTGAGTCCATTGTCCAGCCTTCCTGGTGATCAGGAGCCACCCAACTTCCTTCTAATGAATAATTTTCTGCTTCAATGAACCAGACTTAGTTTCTGGCAACTCAGAGCCCTCTCTGATATACACACATCCAGAGAGAATGGCTTGGCTTCTTACTCTCTCCTCTGGTGCCAAAGGACTAGAACCTTTCTGAATACAGTTAATTATTTGTGTTGTCTTAATAGTTCTTCCCGCCTCTCCTTTTTCCTCTTCTGCCCTCCCAACATTTTCTAGAGACCTTGATATTCTAGGATAAAATTCTGTGCCTTTGGGAGCACGGAAGCTTCCCTCCTATCTGTCCTGGCCTCCTCCGGCTCTTGTGAGATCACCTGCTTTGTTTAATTCCCTCCCTCGTTTCCCTCTCTTCTGGGAGCGCCTCTTTTCTTCCATGCTCCCAACCCTTTCATTCTAGGTTAAAGTGTCTTTAAAAAAAAAACTGTAATTAAAAATAACTTTGAATCTGACTTCCCCAAGTTCAAGTACAAACCCATAGGCACAGACCTGGCCTTGAACACCTTCAGGAACTCAACCCCAACCTCATTAGAAGGGATGTCACTTGGATCAGTGGCTGTCCTCCCTGGAGAATGAAAATGGATGCTCTTTTAGATAGAGGTTTGCTCCCAATAAATATGGAAGCTTTGGGGCCAAAGCCTCTGAGAGAAGCTTGCAGGTGCCCTGACCAACTTTGTAATGGACTTGACCTGAAACGGTGTGTTTATTTGCTGTTTCCTGAAATAAGCACTGCTCAGCTTCAGGGAGTTGCTTCAGGCGATGTGAGCCAGCCAGAGAAGGCAGGGCAGAACTGTTTTTAAGTGGAGATTTCAGGGTACATTTGTACTTCACCCTCACCACCGAGTATATCCCCCTAAGCTTGGATGCTCTGAAAGCCAGGCTTAATTGGGGCTCTTTAACATAATTTAGTGCTTTTTTTTTTAAGAAGAAAGATAAAAAGTTGTCCAGAAGGGAATATTGAGCTCAAGGTATTTAAAGAAATTATTCTTTGAGGATACAGATAACTATCTCAGCCTCCACAATTCATTTAATAAAATGAGATTAGCATTTCAATATAATACTTGTTTTTTTTTCTTCCTATTTCACTTCTACTCTGTTTTTTAAGAACAAAAAGGGGTGAGGGAGATGCAGAAAATAGAAAATGGAAGCAGTAACCTCATGCTAGTGAATGATGGGAAACAGTCTCTAGTTCTTACACCGGAGGCCTGCAGACCAACCCCCCCCCCCCCCGCCAACCTCTGCTACCCAGACAATTAGCTTTCTCATTTCTGTTAGCAGTGGAATCAAAGATCCTCCAGTTGTACAAGCAACAGTAGGACATAAGTTTGCAAGTCAGACATCTGGAATGCACACTTTTGAGAGACACTGAGCACTTACTGTGGACCAAGCTCAATGTTAGGTACTATGGAAATGGGAAAAAATCTTACCTTTAACTGGAAGGAGCTTCCAGTTACAAAGAGAGACAGGGAGTAGATCGGGCTTCATTTCACAATAAGTTTAATAACTCCCACTTACTGAGCACTTGTCTTATGCTAGAGACTCTGCTAGATACTTCGTACATCATTTTATTTAATACTGCCAAAAGCCCTATAACACATGCTGCCATTATCGCCATCTTGCAGCTAAGGAAACTGAGGCTCCAGGCAGACAAGCGCCTTCTCCCAGGTCCTAGAGCGGCTAGTACATCCGGAAGCTTGAGTTCTAATTCATGTGGGTCTAAGAGTAAAGTCTGTGTTCTCTCTATTAAACTCCCATTGGATGCCTGAAACCAGATTTGGATCTTTAGATTAATAAAAGATAGATGCTGCCCTCTGGGTGTTTATATTATAGTAGAGAGGAATAAGGCAAGAATGCAAAATGCTGGAACATAGAGTAAAACCTCGTGTGATAGGACTGTGCAAAGGAGTGAGGTGTGAATCTTCAAAGGAAGGAAATATGACGTCTGAGAAAATGATACTGGAGTTGTGTCAAATGGTAAGGGGGGTTCTTCAGACAGAGCTGGGTATCTGACAACCCCCAACAGCTCAGATTTCCACCTAGAAATGGTTTTAAAGCAAGCCAGATTATCAAACGTTCACCACTCTTCCTCCCCGGTTGTCAGGGTCATAGTGACATTGCACAAGGTGTTGATGAAAAGCAGGAGCCTGGAGAAGCAGATCGGGTAGGACCTCCCACAGCAGTGCCTGCTCCATTTCTGTGCGAGCTGAGGCAATGTCAGCAAGTAGGAGATTTAAAGAAACACAGAAAAACAATTTCTTGTCTTTTTCCTCCTAGGTGTGACTCCCCCGATATCACATAGGACACATGTTCTCATAGGGAACAACTGTGTCCTTTAGCAGACACAGGTGTTGTCCCATCTAGCAAGCCCATTCCTGCTGAAGAAGCTATTGGATCTCTGATACGAGTGTAGGACATTTGCAGACAGGACAAGGAGGTTGCCTGCAGGTTCCTGCACTCTGCCTCTGAATAGGCTGCTGGTGATTCTTTTCTGTTCTGAAAGTCACAGCAGTTGTAGACTTTGCATAACATTGCATTCATGGAACCTAAGAACTCAGAGGTTTTGTCCTGTAATTGTCTAGGTTTCTAGCCAATCTTTTTTTTTTTTTTTTTAGTTTTATTTATTTATTTTGAGAGACAGAGACAGTACACGTGGGTAGGAGCAAAGAGAGAGGGAGACAGAATCCCAAGCAGGCTCCACGCTGTCAGCACAGAGTCCAATGCGCAGCTTGAACTCACGAACCATGAGATCATAACCTGAGCTGAAACCAAGAGGCATACGCTTAACTCACTGAGCCACCCAGGCACCCCTATCCACTCTTACCCCAACCAGTGTGGGTTTGTTGGAAAAATAAAAGTAATATTCATAATTGCATCATCACTTAACCATGTAGATATTCATTGCTCTTACATACAATTATGATTAGTAAAATAGGAATTTCCTCTGCATCAGTAGGAATGGGCACAGCATGGCTATGGACAGTCAGCCTCTCCTTTGCTCTTACCGCCTGCTGCAGAGTCAAGGGTGGGTGTCATATTTGGGCACGGGATGCAAGTGTCAAAATAGAATTTGGAAGCTGGAGCTCTCATGGTGAGCTGACTTGTTGTAGGATCCCTGCCACGAGTGACTCCAACAGTTTCTTGGTTTGAGTCAGATTTACAATTTCTTCACAATGATCTCTAGAAAATTATTCGTTGAGAAGTCTCAACATGCTATACACTTGCTTTGCGAGTACCAAGAAGGAGGGTGTGGTTTTTAAGCAGCAGGGAAAAAAACTTGAGCTTGACTGCTGCCATCTGCTCTCTAGATCAATGCCACAAGATCTTGCAGGAGGAAAGGAGTTAAGGTTATCAAAAAATTAGAGGGATTGAACCGGGGAAATACCACCCTGCATCCTATCTGAGACTTACCCTGGTAATGTTTTAGATGGACAGCCAGAGCCACCCCCATAGACACAAAAACAGGGAGGATGTTCCAACCTAGCTGTGGCATTTCACATGGTAATGCCATAGTCATGGGTAAATATGTGGGCACAGTAAGTGTTTAAAGCAGGCCATGAGGACTACCAGGGGCCCCTTTTCATCTAGCACAGTGAACAAGTTGTTCATTACTTCTAAAGCAAATTTCCCCAGAGTTATGCAGGCTACCTTGTACCTGGATGAAGACATATGCTCAGAACCTTGCTCAAAAAAATCCCTCTGTGTTCAACAATAAATTGAATGAATGAATGGAGTGAATAAATGAATGAGAGTGAATGCCTTCCACATCCCCATTTCTCACTCACTCTTCATCCTTAGAAGGTTCTTCGGAATAAAGGACCCTGACTATACTGGATTTTAGTGGACTCTTTCAAGCAATCAACCACCAAGTATAACAGCAGCCAGTCAATTAATTAAGGGACAAACCAAGCACAGATTCATCAAAGCCACTATTTTGCTTCCTAATTAGTACTCATAATCACTTTGCTGGGTTTTTTCCTCCAAATTCATCAAGGTCTGATTTAATTGTCACAAAAACCTGAATAGAAAATTAAAATTGTTAGGCGTTCCAGGCATTCTGGTTGAAAGTAGGAATGATGAGGCTTGCCTTCCTACATGGGACATGATGGTCAAAATTTCTGATTGTTTTTGGATTTTTGTTTTCAATTCCTATGGCCTAGATTTCTAAGTCATAAACTTGGGGGGAGGGTTGTGGGGGAGCCATTCTTTTTCCTTTCTATGAATACATGGATTGGATTTTCCCCCAATTTCTGCTGGAGCATGGTGGGTGGCAACTGTGGGCATTGCTAGCCTAGGTTTTCAAAGGCCACTTATTTTGTGAGAGCTTCTGGATAAAATGCAGCTGCCCCTCATTGAACGACTCTATTCGACTATCTAATGGTGAATGTGTAAATTGATCATTTGACATCATGAATAGAAAATTATAGATGAATGCCTTTGGTTCTTTTTGTCTCTTAGAAGATAAAAATGGAAAATTTAGAAAGATATAGTTTCTGTTTCCAAACATTCTCTTAGATTCATCCACCCTTCTCCATCACTGCTCTTAGGTACCAAGATCTCCCTTACCTGGTAAAGAGCGAGAACTTCTTACCTCCTTTCTCTGCTCCCATTCCAACTGCCTTCCTGCCCCCCAATCCATTCTTTATTCTGAAGCCAAGGTGACCCTTCACAATCTAAATAATGATCATGTCTCTCTTGTGCTGAAATGCCTTCTGTGCCTACCTGTGGTATTTAGGACAAAAGCTCAAGTCCTTATGGCCTAAAATGCCCTGATATGTACCTTGTGACTTCTCTGACCCCACACTACTCTTCTGACTTACCTCCATTCCTTACCAAAAAATGCACAAGTGTGGGTACACATACACATACATGCACACACAGCTTTCACCCATGGGCAGTGGTAGAAGGAGGGGAGAGATGGGGGGAAAAGGCTTTCAAAAATGCCTTTTCTTCTGTCTCTCATGCTCTTCCTTACATTTTTTCTCTTCAAAACTCAGGTGCACAGAATTAGAATAATCATAATCCTCAGCTCACAAAACACTCTTTACATTGGTACTAGTTAGGAAATTAGAATACCTACAATAACTTATATTTACTCATGAGATTCTCCACTGTCCTAATCTCTTTCCCTCCATCCAAAGGAAACCATCAGAATCTTGAGTTGATCTTTCCTCTCTCTCTCTCTCTCTCTCTCTCTCCTCTTCCTTCCATTTCTTCTTCTTCCTTTCTTTCTGTCATACTGGTGTATTCTTAAAATGTACATTTTTAAATTATAGTTTATTTTCTTTCTGAAAGTGCTATCATGATGTATATAATTTGTAATTTTTCTTTTTTTTTACTTTTTTCATTCAACACTATATATATATATATATATATATATATTAATGTTTATTCATTTTTGAGAGAGAGAGTGCGAGCAGGTGAGGGGCAGAGAGAGAGGGAGACACAGAATCTGAAGCAGGCTCCAGGCTCTGAGCTGTCAACCCAGAGCCCGATGAGGGGCTCAAACTCATGAACCACAAGATTATGACCTGAGCTGAAGTCAGATGCTTAATCAACTGAGCCACCCAGGTGCCCCAACCCTATATTGTTAAGATTCACCCATTTGGGTGTAAATACCTATACTGCACTCACTTTGGTTGCCATGTTCTGTTGAATGAGTGCTCTTAGGTACCAAGATCTCCCTTATCTGGTGAAGTACAAGAACTTCTTACCTCCTTTCTCTGCTCCCATTCCTACTGCCTTCCTATCCCCCAGTCCATTCTTTATTCTGAAGCCAAGGTGACCCTTTACAATCTAAATATGATCACGTCTCTCTTGTGCTGAAATGCCTTCTGTGCCTACCTGTGGTATTTAGGACACAATGAATTTATTTATTCTCCTGTCAGTGGGCATTTGGGCTACTTCTAAGATTTTGTTGTTACACGGTTAGGGCCACTGTGAGCGTTCTCAAATGGGTTTCCTGTTGTGCAAAACTTTCTCTTTGGTATATATCCTAGGAGGGGAATTGTGCTGAGTCGTAGGTATGTGAATGTTGACTTTATGCTATAATGGCGGTTATCCAAAGTTACTCCATTAATTCATACTCCATAGCAATGTATGAACGATCCCTGGTCCCCCTCTCCATTGGCACAAATTAACAAGTTCAACAATACATAGAATCTTTGGTGCTATTGCAGTAGTATAAAATTTGTATCTTACTATGATCTTCATTTGTATTTCCTAATCGCCAAAAAGGGTGTATTCTTACTATTTGTCCTTATGTTAAATCCTATTCAAGCTTCAGGTTCAACTTAAATGTACTTCTTCACATTGGCCTTCTTAAACTTTTCCCTCACTGATCCAAGTCAGTTCTCTCAACTTTCTGTATTCTGGGCATCTATGGGCAATTTTGTTGTAATGGGGATATCTCAATACTGTCTTCTTTGTCAGGAAAAGACCCTTTACACTTCAGATAGCCTCAAATGTATGATGAATAAGTAACATGAATTGATGCAGTCAAATAAATGTCAGAAATGGGAAAACCCATAGAAATTATTTAATCAGATCCCCTTGTGTCGATTTGAAAGTCGAAAAAAAAAACCAATTCAAACTGCCTTTAGAACGAGAGAAGCGTTCATCAACCCATGTAACTGGCCTTTCCAGAGGCTGAGATTCAGGTCTGGTTGGATCAAGTCATTCCTATAGAATTACCAGGACTCTGTCTCTTTTGCCATCACGCGGTTTTGTTTTTCTTTGTCTATCTGTGTTCTCTCCTCTTGTGGTTGGCTTTTTTATGCTGCCAGGCAGGATGGTCCTGGCATCTTCAACTTCACGTCGCCAATTTTGTAGCTGCAGAAGGTAGAAGAGTTCCCTCTCAGTATTCGCTTAATAATACCAGGAAATCATAATAGTAAGTAGCATAGCCAACTTTCATTGGGTACTTGCTTTGTGCTCCTGGCTTTGTACTTACCCTTCCGTGAAGTTACACAATTCCTTGAGAATTGCTGTTATCATCTCTGCTGAGAAAGTGGAGATCCGGCAGTGTTAGGGACGCTATCCAAGTTGACACAGCTTACAAGTGACAAAGCAAATTTAGAACCCAGATAGTCTTACTGGCTCTGCTGGAGTCAGATTTCCTGAATTCCTCACTGGCCTGGGCGGGGGGGGGGGGGGGGGGGGGGGGGGGTTTGGTGGTGGCCCGCCATGCTTGACCCAGCCCTTGTCTCAGGTGTGCCCTGAAGTCAAGGGTGAGTGTGTGGAGAAGAGAGTTTCCCCAAAACAAAAGGGAGAGTACCCAAAACAAAGGAGATAAGCTACATTCTGGGAAGACAAAACAACAATAGCTACCACAGCCCACGACACAAGGAAATGCCCTTTGGAGAGAGGAAACGTCTTTTCCAGGGTCGAGAGCCATGGGAAGGTTATAGTCAAGATACAAAGCTGGACACTCCGATTCTTACACACGCTTTCTCCTCCGGGCTCCAGCTGCCTTGCAAAAGAGTAGAGCATGTGTTTCCGAGGCCGCAAGTATGAGAATCCTCCCACCTCCAGGGCTTTCTGCACGGGGCCGGCAGTCCATCAGCTGAGGGTGCTGGTCTGAATTAACTGTGAAGGGTCTACAACATACAATTTGAAGAGGCTATTTCCTAGCTCCTACCCTGAAGTGTCTATGAAAGCTTTAACGATTTCCCACTGCTTCCATGGTGACAGCAAGAGAGCTGGCCGTCCAGTACACGCGTGGAAGTAGGCGGGGGTGCAGCTCCACTGCCTGCCTGAGCAGATACCCGACACATTGCTGTGCCTGTCACTTACCATTTCAGATGGATCCATGTTTCCCGGCATCAAACTAGATTGAATTTCCATAAAAAAAAAGAGAGAGAGAGAGAGAGAGAGAGTAATTCCTTCCTCGGCTTGTCAGAAGCCCTGCCTGAAGTTTGCAGCAAATGTAATCTGCTCTATACACGGGCATTTCCCTTTGATACGTGTAGTAGTTGATAAAGACAGTGATTCACTTCGGGTCTCCTGTCCCTCTCCACGTCGCTCTCTTCCTCCCACTTCCAAATTCTTTATACTAACCGCGAAGGCACCCCTGGCCCACACAGGTTACACTGATAGAGGAAGGGCCTGGGACCCCTTTCTATGTTGGGTCTAAGAATCTTGAGCACAGAAACTGTCCCCACAGTTGAGGTCTCCAGTTGAGCAACCTCCCCGTTAGCGAAGAGTCCACCTCTGGCTTTCTGGTGGGCTCAGAGAATCCTGTCCTGGGAAGAGCATGGGGGGGGGGGGGTGCAGTGAACAGGAAGATCCTTGGCTGGAAAGCCAGGGGACCTAACTTCCAATACTGGCACTGCCTCCTTCGTCTTGTTCTTCTCAGTCTCTGAGCTTCTGATTCTCATCTGTATGGTGGAGCAATGCTTGAACACAAAGGGCATAGGAGGCAAGCATCAAGGCCCTATAAATGTAAAAGTGTGGGTTTGTAAATTGTGTGTGTCAGCCTGGCCTGAGGAAATTTATGGCATGTCATACCGATCTTTGTTTGAGCCGAGAAAACATTTTCCAAAGGGCAAAACTTGCAAATGTTTTGGTTTTCAGTTTGGGTTCCATGCTAGCCTTTCTGAGTAATCTGCATCATATTATATATTCCTCCAGATCCAATCTCCAAGGGGAAGCCTATATAACACCAACGGCCTCAAACACTGATATTCGTTACATTGTTTTAAAATAAGGCATCAGTTAGCTGGTAACAGTGAGCTTTTAGGATTAACTCCCTTTCCTCATTTACACCCAATTCCTTGTGAAAACCACCAGTGGAAAGATTTATGACTGAAGAGGTCTCGTGGGAAGATTTACTCTGAAAGTTCAGGGTTGGGGCAGATGCTGACAAAGTCACAATACTGATTCTGAGTAAGGACTCAGTTTGTAAAGGAGTTTTCAGCATGAATAAATCCATATTCCATGAGGGCCAACAAAACTGTTCTAAACTGCAGCTCTATTTCATATGGCAGTATTCACACAAGACCCCACCCACAGGCATGTTGACGGGGCTGCTGTGAACAGCAGACTTGACATTCATTCATCCCACAGCAATTATTTTCTGAGTATGTCCATACTATGTGCCAGGGTCTGTGTTAGGCTCTGGGCCAGGAACACTGAGCAATACAGATAAATTCTGCTCATTGGGAAATGTGGTAAGATGCATAACGGGCCTCCGGGGATGTGTCCTAATTCTTGGAATGTTCAAATGTTACCATATAGAGCGAAGGGGATTTTGCAGATGTGATTAAGTTAAGGATCCTCGGCCAAAGAGAGCATCCTTATTATCCACTGGGCTTAATGTAGTCACAAGGGTCCTTTGCAGAGGGAGGCAGGAGATAAGAACCATTTGTGGGAGACAGGACAATGAAAGCAAGAGAGGGAAATGATCTGAGGACGTGGCCGTGAGTCAAGGAATGCAGGTGACTTCTAGAAGAAGGCAAGAAAATGAATTCTTCTTTGAAGTCTACAGAAGGAATGCAGCCCTTGGGACAGCTCGATTTTAGACTTCTGACTTCCAGAACTGTAAAAGAATACATACATTTGTGTTGTGTTAAGCCATCAAGGTTGTGGTCCTCTGTTACAGAGCAATAGCAGACTGATACAGGAGCTTACATTTCAACTGAGAGCAACAGGTAAGATAGCACGTTGTTGTTTCCCAACAGGGGCGCCACTGGCACTTTGGGTGGTTTTTGTGGTTCAGAATCATTCAGGCTTTGCTGGACAGTTAGCATTCTTTAGCTCCATCCACTAAATGCCAGTGGTGGTCTTCTATTAGTAGGTCAATCAAAACTCTCCCCACACATGTTCAAACACTGCCTCAGGTGGCGATATTGACCCAGGCTGAGCACCACTGATGTGGATCACAGAAAGTGGCAAGAGGACCCTGAGGTGAGAGACGTCACACAGAGACTGGAGTTTGGGCACAACTGTCAGCTGAGAGTGCTCTAGGAGGCCTCCAAAGACGTGGGAACCAAGCTGGGGCTGCATGATGGGAAGGATGCAGCCTAGTGAACATCTGGGGAAGAGTGTTAAAAGTCCAGGAAATGTGTGCAAAGGTCCTGAGGCAAGAACACGTGGTGTGTGTTGGGAAGGCAGTGCAGTGGTCAGAATGTTTATGTCTCTCTCTCTAAATTCATATGTTGACTCCTAACCCTCAAAGTGATGGCATTAGGCTGTGGGGCTTTGGAGAAGGTTATGAAATCATGAGGGCACAGCTCTCATGAGAGGGGTTAGTGCCCTTATAATAGAGACCGTGGAGATCTCCTTTGCCCCTTCTTCTTCTTTTTTTTTTTTAATAATTTTATTTATGTATTTATTTTGAAAGAGAGAGAGTACATGAGCAGGGGAGGGGCAGAGAGAGAAGGAAAGAGAACGAATCCCAAGCAGGCCCTGCTCCCCCAATGCCGATCCTGATGTGGGGCTCAAACCCACAAACTGTGAGATCATGATCTGAGCCAAAACCAAGAGTCAGTCACTTAACCTCCTGAGCTACCCAGCCATCCCTCCCCTGGCCCTTCATGAGGAAGGGGCATAATGGCCATTCATGAGGAAGCGGATTCTCACCAGACACAGAATCTGCTGCACGGTGATCTTGGACTTCGCGGCCTCCAGAACTATGAGACATAAATGTTTATAAGCCATGTAGTTTGTGGTATCTAGCAGCCCTAAAGGACTGAGATAAGTAGGTTGCCAGAAACAAGGGGAGGGAGTTGGGAGGTGAGACTAGGAAGAGGCAGAGCCTTGTGTAAGGCTAGCGAGTTGTGCCAAGGCGTCTGGCTTTTATTCAAGAGACAAATGAATTCAAAGCGATCTGTTATCAGTGCAAGACCTATTTACTTCATGTGTTCATTGGATAGTTGGCTTTATGCATGAATTACGATGGATTGCAAGCAAAGTTAAACTAAAGGAAAGAAAGGAAGTAAATGAAATGAGAAAAGAAAAAGAAAAATGAAAGAACAAAGAAAGAGAAGAAAAAAGGTGAAGTAGTTTTTTGGGGGGGTTCTTTCAAGAGTAATATTTACGATATTGCTCAAAATGTTTTCTTATGTCGTAGAGGGCTTTGCAAAATATTTTTAATGTATGTTATCTCCCATATCTCACAAAGTCTATGAGAGTTGTTTCCATTTTCCATAGGAGGAACCCTGCCCCCACTCCCATTACTTGGTGGACATTGGCCTCATCCCTGGTTTTCTGCTCCTTATTCCAGGCTGTTTGCACCATGCAAGAGCACCCCTGGATAACAGGATGGAGGTTTGGAGATCTCACCCAAGATCTTGACTCTTTCATTTATTTCATTTGTTTCCAGCAGTTCCTTACATTTGTGTGATGATTTGGATTTTTTGAAATATTTTCCCATCTGGCATATGTCCCAGGAAGGGATAGTGTCCGTTTTGTGGTGGGAAAACCAAGGCTCTGGGTTTGTGTGAGGTCCCAGGAAGTAAGACCTCTGACTCAGAATCCATTGTTGTTGTTTTTTTCCCTGATATTACACCATTTCTCAAAGCTTTTCATTCTGAAGCTTCCTTTCCATTCATACTTGCTTTATGGAAATCTTATATGCACTTTAGATTTTAGGACCTAATGCTGCTGGCACATGTGTTTTTAAGCAGGCAGTTTGTGAGGCAGTGACTCAAACCTTAGTTCCAGCTACGGAAGCTAGTCTTTTATGATATCAGTCATATCCTCATTGTTGGGGCTAGGCAGATTAATATGGCCCATTTGATAGAGCAGTAACATGGTGTTTTAGTTGCATTAATTCTATATAACTTTGATTGTGCATTATATTGTTTAGTTAGGAGAAAATTATAGTGGAGCAAAACTCCTGGAAGGTCCTGATAGCAAACTGATTTTCATTTTAGGTCAGGTTTGAAGATGTCCCTAATAATGTGAAGGGAATCTGTGAGCTCCCCAGAGGAAACTATCATTTCATTCTGCTGCCTCCAAGAACTACAGCTAGCCAAGATCATCCCAGTAGCTACAAAACATAATAATTGTTCCTCTCTTCACTTCTTCCCCAAATTTAGATTCTACAGAAGTTTCTCTCCCTTCATTTTCTGTAAAACCTAGATTGGTTAAAAAGCTTTTCATGAACATCTGTCCAACACTTCTCAGCGTATTACACAGTTACACAGGAGGTAGCAGGGTGATAAGATATTCTCCCCATTTTTTGGATTAGCGCACTGAGTTTCTGGGAAATTAAACCAGCTTGCCCAAGCTATTGCAATTCTGGCAGAATCGCTGGGGTCTCTGAGAGAGGTCCTCTGGCCTCAAAGTTCGCAGCTGCTCTAATCCTTTGTGCTGCTGGAGCTCCCCCATGTTCTGTTAGGTGCACTGGGAATTTCTTGACCTGAATTAAAAAAAAAGGCACTCCGCTTTGACTTGGATGGGTCACAGTTCTGAATCGTGGCTTCCACAAGAGAACTAAGGACAGGCAAATAGTAATACAGAACAGCAGCAGAAGCCAGACAAAACCAAACAGAAGAGGGGACTGGAATCTGGGGAAATTCTAATGGTAGTCATGCATTATTTCTAGAGCGGTTACAACGTTAGCAGTAGTGTTAAGCACATATGTGCATTATCTCATTAGATCTTTATAATTACCTTATGCAGTTGATATTATAATTACCCCCATTTTATACTTGAGATATTTCAGGCTTGGAGAGGTTAAGTAACTTGCCCAGTGTTAGACAGATAGCAAGCTGGCAGGCTGGCAGGCTCTATCTGTCTGACTCCCAAGCCTGAGCTCTTAATCATTCGATTACACTTGCTGACGATGCACCAGGAGATTGAGATCATTTCCCAGGCTCCCTACTCACCCATCAAGCTTTCCCTGACACCCCATCCCCCTTTCCAAGTTCTCAGAGATTAATGGCATGGAGAACGATATGTCTTCTTTGCGTATCTCTCAGAGGTGCCTATCCAAGTGGTACAGGTGTCAGAACCAATCCTCGACTTCAAGATGAGCCAAAACACCACGAAGAGGCTTTTCGGGCCCTGCCTCCCCATGATTTAATATCACAGCACTTACCCTTCATCAGTTGCTGTGGGCAATTGGTCAGGCAGTTAATAAACACATCAACTTACTTTGAATTCTTGAGCACAAAGGGAAAATAGATATGAGCACAGACAGATTTATTACAGTCTAATTTAATAAAAGTGTCAACAAATAAATGCACATTTAGCTGGGAAATAAATATCAATGATGAGGAAAGCTGACGGTGGAGTAGGTTGTAAGAAATTAACATTAAATGGTTTGGGTTGACAGTGACTATAAAACAAAATTGTACCTTGGAGACATCTTGAAACAATTTAACAAATGTGTGCTTTGAACGTGATAAGAGGCAAGGGAGGCCAGGTGGCTTTGATGCAGGACAGGAGCCCACAGAGCAGTGGAGAACAATCGCTTGCATTCTGTCCCATACGTCTGCAAAATGCCATCTGGGGCACACCAAATCAATAATCTGAAGATCATTTTCTCAAATCTCCCAAGCACCTACCACAATGCCTGCTATAATGTAGACGCTCAATAAAATCTTACTTCTTTAAGATATTTATTTATTCAACAAATAATTATTGAGCACCTCCTATGTGCCAGCCTATAGAACTAAGGATCAACGAGTGATCCCTTCCCTCAGGAAGCTCCCATTCAGCACAGAGAGACAGAAGATAAATGGTGACTATGATAAGCAGATACAATATATAACACGTTAGGTTGTGTGTCAAGGAGGAAAAGGAGAACAGAGCTTGTAGGAAGAGTAGGTTGTAATTTTAAAGAGAAAGATCATGGGAGGCTTCAGTGACGAGATGACATTTATGTAGAGTTTCCAGATTTCACAAATAAAAATATCAGTGGCCAAGTTTAACTTGAATTTTAGGTAAACAACAAATTTTGGTGTAAATATGGCCCCAAATTAAATGTCCCAAGTATTGTATGTCCCAAATACTGCACGTTCCATGTCACTGTTCATCCAAAATTCATATACTGCTGGGTGTCCTATAATTTATCTGGTGGCCCTATGGTTTGGGCCAAGACTATAAGTTATCTGTGTGTATATCTCCTTGTCTCTCTGCACAGAAGCGTACTGATGAGTATGTTTTTCTTTTTCTTTTTCTTTTGAAAATATTTATTTATTTTTGAGAGAGAGACAGAGCATGAACAGGGGAGGGGCAGAGAGAGAGGGAGACGCAGAATCCAAAGCAGGCTCCAGGCTGTGAACATCAGCACAAAGCCTGATGTGGCGCTTGCACTCACAGACCACAAGATCATGACCTGAGCCAAAGTCAGATGCCCAACCAACTGAGCCACCCAGGAGCCCCCATACTTTTTTTTTCCCTAGTAGGAGGATTTTGGGTTGAGCCCATCTAATAGCATGGAACTTCCTAGTTTGCTTCACTCTTCCATTGGGGTGAATTCATTTAATTTTTTTTTAGTTTAAGAGAGTTTGATGCGGGGCTCAAACTCATGAACAACAAGATCATGACCTAAGCCGAAATCAAGAGTCAGATACTCAACCAACTGAGCCACCCAGGCACCCCCTCATTGGAGTGAATTCTTAACTATCCTTTTGTACCATTGCTGGTCTACCATCCACCACCCCCCCGGCGCCTCCCCCCCCCCCCCCCCCCCACACACACACACACATACCCAAGTTCCTGATGAGTTAGTTACCTAGTAGCCCATTCAGAAATCTCTCCATACTCCTGGGGCTCAACTCTCTTGGTGTGAACCTCCTGAATGACTTCTTTAAAATAAATTTTTTATTTTGGAATAATTT
This sequence comes from Panthera uncia, assembly GCF_023721935.1. Taxonomy (NCBI): domain Eukaryota; kingdom Metazoa; phylum Chordata; class Mammalia; order Carnivora; family Felidae; genus Panthera; species Panthera uncia. The sequence goes on along the minus strand of NW_026057577.1, from coordinate 106,122,071 downwards.
CAGATTTACAGAAAAATTGTAAAGGTCGTGCAGCAAATTCTCGTATCCGCCCCACCTAGTTTCCCCTCATGTTAGCATCTCACGTTACCAAGGTACATTTGTCAAAATGAAGAAATCAGCATTGTTATATACCTTTAACTAAAGTCAAGATTTGATTCGGGTTTCACCCAATTTGTCCAGTGGTACTCTTTTTTCTAGGATAGAAGCCAGGGCACCGCACTGCATTCAGTCATCATGTCTCGCCAGTCTCCTCTGGTCTGTGACATCTTCTTGGTCTCTTTATATTTTACTTGACTTTGGCAGTTTTGAGGAGTAGTGGTCAGTTTTACACTTTGAAAAATGGAACTCAGGGTGTGCTTGTCTGAAGTCGTCCTTATGATAAGACTGGGGTTGTGGATGTTTTTCTTTTTTTGGGAAGAATGCCACAGAAATTAAGTGTTCCTCTCATCATATCACAACGGGGGTTGCATGATATTAACTTCCAGCTGGTGGTGTTAATTTCGATCACTTGGTTATCTACCAGGTTTCTCAACAGTGGTTACTGTTGTCTCCCTTTCCATATTCTTTTCTTTGGAGGCAAATCACAAAGTCCAGCCCACATTCAGAGATGGTGGGGGATTAATCTCCACCTCCTAGAACAAGTTTTTTTCCTTCTCACTTATTCATTCATTCATTCAATCATTTATTTACATCAGTAAAATTCAGTATGAGCTCATATATATTTATTTTATACTTTGGGTTATAATCCAATACTACTTATTTTTGCTTCCAATTACTCCAGCCTTGGCTGTTGAGAGTTCTTTCAGGTTGAAACCTGTGTCCCTTTGACATGCCCCCAACCGTGTGGTTCTTGAACAGATCTTTACTTTCAGGCATTACAAGAATTTCCAGGGTCATCTTGTGTTTCTCCTGCCCAACCTTAGACTGAGCTATTTCTCCAAGGACCCATTCTTCCTTTCATTAGAGAATGGTAGTCAGAAAAAGCAGGATCTGGACAATGGGTACCCAAAGACACATAACTGGGGTAAAAGTATTCTTCCAGGAAGGGCTCTGGAACCACCTGCACATATTGTGTATTACCCAGAGGATGCCAGCAGAGGTCACCAAGTGACTGGATTGGGATGTGATGGGATTGACAAATTTGGGGGGTAAGGACAACTTTACATTCTCCCAGTTGGAGCCGATCTTACAAGTAGGCACAATGTTGTCTATGCAGCATGGTTAGAAAGGCAGTCATAAGACTCCCTTTTTTTTCATACCCCATTCCAAAATATCTCCCTTTTTATATATAGGATGCCTGAGATTTCCACATTGAGGTCCCAACCCTTCAGTCTTTTCAAATAGTTTCCAATTAAAATAAAATCATACTTTGTTTCATCAAACGTTATGTTTTATTCCCATTTAAAATTTAGATACATCACTTGCCTTCATTGGAATCAAATTTGGAGACTGGATGATTTATTTATTCATTCACCAAACCTGCAATATGCCAGGGAGGGTTGCCCTTAAGAGATTCTTCTAGAGTTTAAGCTTTGTCATATAGGTCATCAGGAACCCATAAATGTTCTTAACATGATGTGCTGTATGTTTTCATATGGTGATAATGTTGGAGGTCACACTGGTTGCCCATGTGGCAAAGAGCAGCCCTGGGCGTGGGAAGAAGCGGCAGGAGCCTAGTGCAGCCAGGAGGGCTCTGGGTGAACAGTGCCCCAGATCTGCGCTTGACAAACAAGATTCTTTGCCTGCCAAAGTCTCAGGCCATAATTGTCAAAAGGATCTTAGGGAGTAATTAGGAGAAGACTGCTTCAGGATGACTGATTTTAATTTTTTCAGAGCCTGGTCGTTTGGGTGCAGAGGCTGGGTTTACTGACCTGTTATGTGCAGTGAGATTGGGGTGTGCTGAGACATCTTCATACCCTCACCTGGGGTGTCTTGAAATTATTGGCAAGGACTTTTGATGGAGCTGCCTGGGGTTGGAATGTTCTGTTCCTATTGCTACTAGTACAGTTAATTCGAGCAAATACTCTATAGCTCCTACTGTGTGCCAGGCACTAAGATAAATCTATATCTGTATCTGTATACTCTCGTTGACTTTTCACGAGCACCCTATGAGGTTGGTTCTATTATTATCCTCATTTTATAGACCAAAAACATCGAGGCACAGAGAGGTAACATGACTTGTCCTAGAGTCACAGTCTTATTAAATAGCAAAGACAAGATTTAAACCTAGGCAATCTGGCTCTAGCTTTCTGGCTCTTAACCGTATTCTGTGCTGCTGACTTGAATATGTCTTCTGCCTCCTGGAAGATAATTCTCTCAAGTCATCACCTGGCCCCATCCCTTTCCCTATGCCTCCAGAATCCTACTCTTCAAGACCCTTCCTGACCAACTTTATTTTTCCTAGACCACGCTCATGAGCTCTCTCCCACACCTTCAGCCATCTCATGACCTCTTGGGGCCTTTCCCATCCCCTGACTTCACTTCCCCCAGTCATTACTGACAATGATATTTGACATATTGAGCTGATATGTTGACATAACTTACTTTTCTAGGGGCATATTCATATTTCACATAGGACTGCTAGCTTAACTCGAAGGAATACATTCTAATGACAGAAAAGAGGCCAATAAAAGGTCAGTAATAAGGATAATAATAATAATGCCAGCTTGGCTAGGCATATCATAAATGCAGCTGTTAGCATTTATTGAGTGCTTACTTTATGCTGAGCACTGTGCAAAGTGGTGCACTCAGATAATTCCACTTGATTCTTACAGTAATCCTAGATAGCGCCATCATTGTCTCTCTACATACATGAGAGGTTGAGTGGTTTGCCCAAGGTCACACAGCAGATACACGGAGGAGCAGAAATTTGATTGGCAATAATGAGCCTCCAAGAGCCCTTACCCTTGAGCTTGACACAGTACTGACTACAGCACCCATCAGATGATCCCAGACTGCCAGACCCAGTTGTTATCTAATTCAGTCTTATTCAAAAACTGTGGAGGAGGACCACTGACAAATTTCATCTCCGATATATTCTGGATTAATACTTCTGTAAAATACGATAACAGTGAGTTATGTGATCACATGCTTGGATGTTATGCCTATGTCAACTTGTTATCAAACTCTCTGAATGCTTTCATTAATTTCTGCACTTACCCCAGTAGGCTGATAATCGACAGTTCGTGAGCTGGAATGAGTTTGTGGACCATCCTCTGAATAGCACTGGTCTAATTGCATTCTTTTCAGTAACGTGATTCCTCAAATATGTGTTTGGATATAAATGAATTTTTATTTCTTTGTAGGTTGTTAGACCTTGTCTTCCAAGTATCAGTTGTTAAACTCATAGACATTAGGCGGACCTGAAGCCAGACACATCTGGAATCAAATCTAATCCTGCCTATCCATGTGACCTTGAGTAACAGTTTCTCTGGACCTCAGTTTAATTAACACTAAAATGGGGATACTCATATTTACCTGGATTGCTTATTGTGAGGATTCGATGAGAGAGGGATGCCTGGCATCTAGTAGGTGCTCAAAGTTTGTTCCCTAGCTACCCCACCCTACCCCACAGATACAAACTAGACTAATATCAAGGCTGCTTGTGGCCATAACAAGAGGCTTATCAACTGGCATATGTGTTGGGGAGCTGATAGACCCCCATAAATTATTAACACTTGTTCGGATAACTGACCATGTTAAGCCAGTGCTTAAACACTTCTGATTGGGAAAAATGCACTTTTACACCACTCCCACTGGGGAAACAGGTGTCAGGGGTGGGGACGGTCTGCGCACTAGAAGGGAGAAGTTGTATCTGAGCAGAAGTCTCTCACCTAGCGAAACAATTTATTAGACCCCTGGAGGCTGGCCCTCCTCTGTCCCTTCTCCCTCCCTGGGTCCGGCTGCCTCAGGCACACTCAAGGAGGACAAGGCTCAGAGTGGGCCACAAAGTGAAAGAAGACTGATGTCAAACTATTAATTCAGAGTCAGCACTGCTGGGATATAAGCTAAATAGGCACTCCTTTTAGCCCAAGGAGTCCACCGAAACGTATTCTCAGTTCTTAATTTTTTTTTAATGTTTATGTATTTTTGGGGGGTGGGGGGAGAAAGAGAGAGAGAGAGCATGAATGGTGGAGGGGGCAGAGAGAGAGGGAGACACAGAATCTAAAGTAGACTACAGGCTCTGAGCCATCAGCACAGAGCCCGATGTGGGGCTTGAACCCATGAACTGCGAGACCATGACCTGAGCCGAAGTCAGATGCTTAACTGATTGAGCCACCCAGACGCCCCTTTCAGTTCTTAACCTACAAGTGGAAGAGGGTGTTGTTGGCAGGCCTTGAAGATCTGAAAGGTTATTGCAGGCCATTGATGGGGGCTGAATTGTTGGAGGATCCACCAGTTAATTTTCTGGAGACTATAGGATTGGAGAAAGTTAGAGCTGGACAGAGCCTTAGGTATCAACCTTCCCCTTAAAATTAGAAAGACATGGCTGGTCAGGAAGTCAGGGGCACCTCCCAGATCCGCCGCTCATGATTGGTGTGATGTTAGGCATTTACCTTACTTCTCTGAACCTGGATGTCAGCGTCTATAAAATGGACATAATAAAAAGGTCTCCATTATAGATTATGCCTGCAGATTGAGCTCGAACACACACGTCGTTGGCTCTCTAATTCTTAAGGTTTCAAAGAACATCTTTTCCCCACAAGACTCTGACGCATTCCTTCATGCATCACCTCTTTTGCACCTGTGGTAGGTGGTGCAAAAGGCGAGCAAAACCAGACATGCTCTCCATCCCCGTGAAGGTGAAGTTTGATGGGAGAGACAGACCCTGATGAACTCACCACTCCAAGTACCGTAAGTGCAACGGCAGTACATGCTATGGAGGAGCGGTTCCAGCTGCCACGAGGGGCATCAGAGGGGAATCTGATTAAGCTCGGGAGGCCAGGCCAGCTTCCTGAAGAAGCAACGGCTGATCTGAGAAGTGATGTGTAAGTAGGAGTTTGGGCAAACAGGAGAGAGCACAGCAGTGGAAGCTGAGGAAATAGCACGACTGAGTCTCCGTGGTGCCTGCTGGGAGAGGGGCAGGGTGCAGACTGCTGGGGGAAAGTGGTAGGCCATGAGCTTGGAGAGGTAGGCAGGGACAGGCCGGGGGCATGGCCATGCTAAGGATTTGTTGTCCTCATCCCAAGAGCCGGTGGGTGGCTGAGTTGCATGATGATCCATCTATCTGCAATGAGGACAGCAGAGTCTGCTCACAAGCCTGTGTTCCCAAGAGTTCTGTTGTCCTCAGTGTGGGTTCCAGGCTCTGCCTTCTGCCTTCTTTTTCCTTAGTAATCTGGTTCCTCCCCTGCTCTCCAGCCGCAGAGTCAGACCTGCTTTTGTTCTTGCTGCTTTTCCGTTGCCCTGAGGCACCTGCCCCCTACCCTTGTCTACAGCCTCTTGGCCCTGGCTTTATCGTCCTCATACGCGAATTGGGTTCTCTTGTCCTTCAGCCCTCCTCCCCCTAACCAGCCCTCACAGAGATTCCTGCCCCTATAGATTCTCATGTCTGCCAATGAGGACAACCACCACCTGGTGCATAATATTTTAAAATTTTATGAAGCCCATTTGCATTTGTTCCTCTATTAGCTCCTCATTATAATCCCATGAAATGAGTTGGACAAGAATTATTACCCCCATTTGCTAGATAAGAAAACAGTTCCAGAAAAGTCTAGAGACTTAGGCATGGCTGTGCAGATGATGGGTAGCCGGGCTCATGCCCTATAACTCCAAACTCCTTGATTTTTTTTTTCTGTGTTCACTTAGGATTTGTTATTACCGTTTGCTTCTTTACTTTTTAGCAGCCTTATTGACAGACTGAGCACAAGTGTGTACTTTGATAAGCTGTGATACAAGACATACCTGTGCAGTCATCACTCCTAAAATTTTCCTTGTACCCCTCTGAACCCCCTCTTCCAGCCCCTCCAGGCACCACAACCCCTCGCCAGGCAATCACTCACCTATGTTTTATCACTACAGTTACTTTGCCTTTTCTAGAATTGAATAAAAATGGAATCAAACAGTATGTGTGCTACTTTTCAGGCTTCCCTCACTCAGCTTAGTTCTTTTGAGGTTCATCCGTGGTGTTGTCTGTATCAATAGTTCATTCCTCTTTATTGCTGAACACTATTCCATAATGCGGATGTCTCACCATGTGGCTATCCATTCACCTGTTAGTAAATGTTTGGGTGGCTTCCAGTTTGGGGGGGATTACAAATAAAGCTGTTGTGAACATTCATGTTCACATATACAAACTCTGACTTTGTTCTCTCTTGGATAAATACCTAGAAATTGAGTGACTAGATTGCGTAGTAGGTGTATGTCTCATTTTTTTAAACACAGTACAGTTTATCTATTTTCGAGGCTATTTTACGAAGCGGTTCTACCGTTTAGCTCTCCTACCAGCAGGGTGTGAGAGTTCCAATCCCTCTACATCTTTGCCAATGCTTGATATGGTCTTTTAAATTTTGGAGGTGCCAATAGATGTGTGGTAGTATCTCATTGTGGCTTTATTTTGCATTTCCCAAGTGACTAATCGTGTGGATTTTGAAGCATTCCTGCTTGTTTACTGGGTTGATGCTATTCAGTTTTAATAATAAATTTCTTTCATTACACTGATACGTGTTATTAGATTAGTTTGTGATCACGGATAAGATAAGGAATGGCTTTTTACATGTGTACGATGTGATCCCACCATATACATTCATCAGGAGTGACATTTATCATACTGTGTAAACTTTCCTTTATGTAAAGCTGCTGCTTCTCTACTCAACAGTAAGCTCCTCAAGAAAAAGTCCCTGTCTGATTTATTTTTATATGCCCCATGTCCATCACGGTGCCAGGCTCATAGTGGGAAATTTGTTTAACGACTTGAATTCATGTGTTTATCTATGAAAGCTGGCCCCGTGGTAGCTGCTCAAAAAATATTTAAAAGACAGACAAGATGAATGCCTTTTGGGTCTTCTAGTATATAATTATGTGACAATGGCCTCTGATCCTCAATTTTCCTGTGTCCTTAATGGGCAAGTTTGATTAAATGCATTTTGGGTTTTTCTAGTGTTAAGATTCTATGATTCGAAGTGTTAACAATATCCCCAGATTTTAGCAACCTATGATAAAAACAAAATAAGGTCATATTTCTTTTAGTGCTCAAACGACACTGGCTCTGAATCGTGCTCAGATGAACAAGGAATCTGGTCCTGAGATATCTTACCCGAAATCTTTCCCAGATGCTTACTCCGAGAAGCATCTGGCCACAGGTGAGAAAGATGCATCTCCCAAGAGGACACAGAGCCCTGAGGTCACCTCCACTTCAGAGCATCCCCGGCAGGGTCTGGGGTGGGGGGGACTTAGGAAGGGACTTACTCCTTCTTCTACTATCCCTACAGAGTATTACAAAGATTAGCAGAGCAGAGAGGGAAAACAAGTTGAGGTGCCCATCTGGGCCACTTTAGGGAAATGGGAAGTGAATTCCTTATCATGGAAGGTAATTAAGCCAAGAGACTGAGAGCAGGTCCAAGAGTCAACGCGGTTTATTTATGGTGATGAAGAGATGGCAAGGATCTGGTGACAGTGCTGGGAGATGAGATTAAAATAAATGTAAAAAGCGTTGGCGTATCGACTGTGTGACCTTAGACTACTCTAAAATTTAATTTTGTTCAAAGGCTCATATTAAATATGGAAAGTCTGTCGCTCTTTAGCGTCATGTAATATTCTGAACAGTGTCCTTGCAACAATCAGATCATTGTGGCGCCATGGCTATGCTGAAAGCAATGTTTATTCATTAAGTTTCTCCCTCTTGTTTCAGAAATAGGGCAGTAACTACCTTTAATCTTTTAATGAGTCAGGTCCTTTCAGTAAAGAAAATACTACTTTTTCTCATGCGGTGGTGAGGTAAGTTATATTTCGTTGTAATAATTACATAATTATGGCAGGCAAACCTGTCTTTACTTAGAGGTTTTCATATTAGAAGTCATAACTATGCCTGTTTCCTTTTCCCAAATTCTTTCTTTTTTTCTTTTATTTTTTTTATTTTAGGGAGAGTGAGTGAGTGCGCAGGGGAGAAGGGCAGGGGGAGAGGGAGAGAGAGAATCTCAAGCAGGCTCCATGCTCCATATGGACCATAATGCAGGGCTCCATCCCACAACCCTAGGATCATGACCCGAGCCAAAACCAAGAGTCAGACGCTCAACCAGCTGAGCCACCAAGGAGCCCCTTCCCAAATTCTTAAGTGAGAAACAGAGAGAGCTCTGAGAAGAATGTCAACATTTGTGGTAAATTACTGGGGTGGTCATTTAGTGAGAAAGCCCTTGTGCTAACCTGAGACACTCAAAATGTTTTTCTTTTAAAATTATTAATTATGGATGATTCATGTAAGGATAATTAAAATGTCGCATCTAAAATCTCAGTTACATCGGTTTCTAATGGAATCCTCTGGTGGAGAGCATTTCACATTCTGTAACCCAGTTGGTTAAATCAGGCAAGCTTCCTGAAGAAGGTGACCTTTTTTTTTTTTTTAATTTTTAAAAAATGTTTATTTGTTTTTGAAAGAGAGAGAGAGACAGAGACAAAGACAGAGACAGAGCATGAGAGGGGGAGGGGGCAGTGAGAGAAGGAGACACAGAATCCGAAGCAGGCTCCAGGCTCCAAGCTGTCAGCACAGAGCCCAACACGGGGCTTGAACTCACAAGCTGAGATTATGACCTGAGCCAAAGTCAGAGGCGTAACCAACTGAACCACCCAGGTGCCCCAGGAGGTGAATTTTTAAGGTAGCAAGTCCAGACTCAGATGTTCACAGGGGCCAACCAGGTAACACAAATATATGAACCAGGGCTCCATCTGCCCTTTTCCCCAAGACCTTTGGTAGCCATATAGGTAGAAAACTTTTACTTTTCTTTTAACTCTGCTATTACATAAAACCACAGCCAGCAGTTGGCCTTGGAGCCCCGGAAATAACCAGAAGTGGTGCAGAGTGTAGCAAACCCGAGATTCCCCGGGGTCTGAAGAGGTGATCTCTACTCGGGCCCAGCTGATATTTGGGTTGGGTGAGGTGTCAACCTAATATTGCCCACCATTGCATTTTTTTTTTGTTTTTTTTTTTTTTTAAAGAGAAGCTGGAATTCTAGATTTTTTTTTTCCAACGTGAAACCACCATTCTTTTCATTAGCAATTAATTCAGACATTTTTTAAACTCGTCTCAGGCCACCACCGTGTGGGCTGAGTCAAACATACTTGTGGAACAGTCGAGCCCACTGGCCTCTGGTGATGTCCTCTGTTCGAGGGGAATCACTGTGTTCCTCTAGTTACACATCCTACTAGTTTTCCTTCAACTGCAATCTTACCTTAGTGGAAATTTGGAAGAAAAGCAAACAAATGATATGTTTATGTGCTCAAAGACAAGTTCTTGCTAGTTATTAGAATTTCCAAGAAAGGTCAAATTTGGAGTCTTATAAAATGTTGTCTCTATTACTCATTCTTGAAGAAGCCCGGTTTTATTCACAGCTGTGACTCTAACTTAGTTTTGAAAAATACCTCCAGCTCTGAGAAGAGATATTTTATGTGACATGGTAGCAAAACTCGGATATTTTCCTGTTTAGATTTATGGCTATTTCTTGCTCTCGGAAGGGCTGCTGCTGGCTCTATCAGTGAAATGGTGAATTGTCTCTGACAGCAATGAATTCACTCAATGTACTCTTAAACCTTCCCAATTACTGGCTTTTTCCTAAGCCTCAGAGTACATTAATCATGTAACCAAGAGAAGACTTATTATGACCTTCTTTTGTATCCAGTTTAGATATACCCTATATGTGAAAAAGCTGTCTGCAGATGCGTCCAGTGTTTTCCATGAGAATCTAGGTACATCAAATAAGAAGGGAAATGGAAGGTTGAGAAAGGAAATTAAGACCTTTTTAGGATAGAGCAGTGTCATCATAATCCCATTTAACTGGAGTGGACTTAGTCTTTGTGGGAAAGAGAGAGGGAGAAAGGTTAAGGAAAGAGTTCTGACTGGCATTTTGACCTTAACCAGGAAGGAGTGAAGGCAGAGGGGAATCTGCTTCTGTTCAGTTTGTTTATGTGCCCATGTGCTTCCATAATGGGAGCATCTTATGGAGAATATGGAGTTTCAAATTTTATATTAAAAAAAATAACATGACCCATAAATGCAAGCCACGTCCATCATGTGACGCTCTGCTGGGGAAATCTGGATATTACATAAGCTGTTACATAAATGTAATAAGCCCTATTAAGCACAATATTTTCGTACCCAATGTGACACCTTCCTAGTATTTTTCAAGGATGGTCTTGACCTTTCACATTTTTCACTTTATGTGCTGACTTTAGAACCTACCTTCTGTTGAGATATTTTCTGCAGTATACTTTGTCATTCTCAACCATAATCATCATCATCCTGGTAACCTCTGCCATTACTGTACCCACAACAGATGGGCCAATCCATGTCTCTCTTTCTAAACTCTACATTGTGATCATTCATACAGGAAAAGGGACTGAAGAAACTGCTTTCTCGGGTTGATTCATCAGAACACTAAAAAAAAGAGAGAGAATTATACAAGGGATGATTATTTTCTTCTAGCCTCTCATATGCCATTTTCATTCCCCATTGAACATGAACACACGCTAAGTGCTGACCACTCATAGGAACATGTTTCTTGCTTGGTGAGCATGACGAGTGCACCACACCCTCTGAGCTCTTTATTTGCTAAGGCCTTGTCACAGATAGAAGTAACCACCTGTTAAGTGCTGGAATAGAATCCAAAGCGTTTTCTTCAGGAAAATAGACTAGCTTGCTTTTTTTTTTTTTTTTTTTTTAATTTAAATGTGATTGGAGATAGGTGATCAAAGGAGAAAGAGTACAAGAGAAACCATGGAATTTATAAGGGGGAATTGGCAAGTCCAATTTCAACCAGTTATTCAAAGTATTAGGCAACCATCAAGGGTTAATTGAATACTCATTACTTGCTTAATTTTGTGTTAAGTGTCGTGAAAGAAAAGAAGAGTAGAAGGAGCTGACAACAAACCTGACAGTGTAAAAGAATGAAATAACATAAAAAGTACATGGTGAAGTAATTATTTATCTACTTCCTTGTGGCTTAAAAAGCACTTTAAAATACATTGTCTTATTTGGCTCACCCAATTACTTTAAGGCAGGGATTATGACCCAAGTCTACTGGACAAGGACAATGAGACCTCACTGAAATCAAATAATTGGTCCAGCTGGGTAGTGGCTTAGCCTGGTTTTGAACTCAGATGATGTGACAGCAAACTCGAACCACAGAAGTTCAGAGGAGGTGTAAGCAATTGATGTTGAAAGCCTGTTCTCCACCAGGTCTCTCAATCTTTTTGGTGTCTTGCCCACAGAGGCGCTGACTGCCTTTGTTCTAGACCATCTTTTCAAGGATGTTGGTAGAGCACAGAGTCTTGAAAGGTAGAGATTATGTCCCCTCAGGAGCAGGAGGGAGGTTTATTTCCTGTCCAGTGCAATAAAGATCATGTCTTCCTGTAGGGCAAAAGGTCAGGCAAAGTCTAAAAGATTTGTGCTCCCTGAGACACTTTATGGATTGAAAGGATATTAGAAGTTCTACAATCTAACCACCCCCCCAACGCACACACACATACATGTAAAAAAAAAAAAAAAACAGCTTCACTGAGATGTAATTTAAATACAGTAAAGTTTACCAATTTCAGATGTACAATTTCATCATCAAATCTATAGAATACTGTCACTACCAACACAATCAAGGTATAGAGCATTTCCCTCACCTTCAAAAGTTCCTTGCTGCCCCTCTGCAGTTAATTTTCTCTCCTAAATCCCTTGCCTCTGGTCACCATAGACTCCCACCATGTTGGTTTTCTGTCCGTATATCTTTGCCTCTTCTGAGAGTCCATACAGATGGCATGGTACAGCGGGCTGTCTTCTTCTATGTCTCATCTCTTTTACTTAGGAAAATGCACTTGAGTTTCACCCATGCTGTGGTGTGGATAAGTAGTTCATGAGTTTGTTTTTTTTTTTTAAATTTTCTGAGTAGTATATGCCTCTACATCAACTTGTTTATCCACTCACCAGTTGAGAAACATTCATATTAGTTCCAATTTTTGGCTATTGTGAATAAAGCTGCTATAGAGGTAAACACAAAAAATTGTGTGGAACCATACTTTTTAAAAATTTGTCGTGGGTAAATCACAATAGGATTACTGGGCTATACAGTAAGTATATATTTTTATTTTTGAAATGGCCAACTATTCCAGTGGTTTTACTGTTTTACTGCATCCTCTGTAGAAATCTATGAGTATTCCAATTGTTCCAGATCTTCACCGACACTTGCCATGATTAGTTGTTTCAGCTGTGTGTGTGGGGGGGGGGGTATGTAATGATACCTCATTTGTGATTTTAATTTACATTTCCCTGATGACTAATGGTGTTGAGCATGCTTTCATGGGCTTATATGCCATCTGTGTATCTTCTTTGGTGAAGTGTCTGTTCCACTATTTTGCACGCTTTAAAACAAGTGTCTTATTTTATCTTCTTATTAAGTTGTAAACATATTTTTATATATTCTGGAAACAGGCCCTTTATCAGAGGTATGTGTTGCAATTTTTTCCCATTCTATGAAACACCTTTTCATCTTCATTACAGCATCTTTTTTTAAGCTTATTTATTTATTTTGAGAGGGACAGAGGGAAAGAGAAAGAGAGCAGGGGAGGAGCAAAGAGAGAGGGAGAGAGAGAATCCCAAGCAGGTCCTGTCGGCGCAGAGCCTGATGTGGGACTTGAACTCATGAAGTATGAGATCATGACCTGAGCCCAAATCAAGTCAGACGCTTAACCCACTGAGCCACCCAGGTGCTCTTTACAGCACCTTTAAAAGATCTTTGCAGCATCTTTTAAAGAGGAAAATGTTTAGTCTTAATATCCAAGTTGTCGGTGTTTTCATCTCTGATCTCGTTGTGATTTTTGCTACCTTAAAAAAAACCTTTGCCTGAACCAAAGCTGCCTATATTTTCTTTGAGAAATGTTATAGCGTTAGCTTTTCCATTTAAATCTGTGACTCATTTCAAGTTAATTTCTTACGTGCAGCATGAGCTAAGAGTTAAGATTCGTTATTTTGCATCTCCAGTACACCCACTCACTTTTATTGAAAAGATTATCCCTTCCCCACTGAATTTTGTTGCAAACTGACTGATCGTGTGCATAGGAGCCTATTTCTGTACTATCTACTCTATCCCATTAACCTATATATCTATCTTTGTACCCACACAATGTTGTCGTAATTATGATAGTTTTATGGAAAGGTGATATAATTCCTCCAATGAAGGTAAGGCATTTGTCCCAGGTCACACAGCAAGGCGATATCCAATTCAGGACTAGCATTGACATATCCTCAGTCCCAACCCAGTTCTCTTCCCCCTTACCCTTCATTGCTTTATGGCACCATTTCTTTCTTAACTCCTGCCCTCACTCCGTGCCCCTACGGCAGAGGAGAGGGACTTGTTTTTATCTTAAAAGTTCGTGAGATTTTTGCATTCTATCCAATCACATATTGTTTGATTTGATATAAAACAATGTTTTTGTTTTCTCTACACCCTTTCTTTTTCTTTAAATGCTTTTAAATTATTATTTATTTCTGAGAGAGGCAGAGCGTAAGCGGGGGAGGGACGGAGAGAGAGGGAGACACAGAATCCGAAGCAGGCTCCAGGCTCCGAGCTGTCAGCACAGAGCCCGATGCGAGGCTCAAACTCACTGAATGCAAGAGCATGACCTGAGCCAAAATCAGATGCCTAACCGACTGAGCCACCCAGGCACCCCTCTACTGCCTTAATACCCCTCAGTATCCACTTAACACTAGAACATTGCATCCCATCTGTCCTTATATGTTGTGGGGCGTGCACCTCAATTGAATGGAATGGACTGAAGCAAATCCGAAATGAGTATTGCTCGGTGAGGACACAAGCCAGCACTGCCATAAGGTGGGCTGGCCACTAGACTCTCCAGAGTCACACCTGAGGCGTTTTCTTTGGCTTTCCTCCTTAATCAGGACTTCCCTGTTACTATCAGTAACAGATGGCTGGTACAATATGGAGCAAACAGTCACAGGAGGCTGCTTCTGTTTCCCAAACTTCCTTTCTGTAGCCAGCAAACATGAAATGTAGGACATCTGACAAGTCTCCAGGCATGGGAATCCCAAAAAGGTGTTCTCGGGCATGTATTCTTTCCACTCCGGAACTATGACTTCAGCCCCAAGGATCTGCAGAGATCTTAGGCCTTCCTTTTCAGTTATCTGGAATGCTGGCCATATGGATGGTAGGAATCCATCCATAGAAAGAGAGTCCAAGAGCAGCCCTCATTGGAATGTAGGCTCCAGCCGAGAAGCGTGTTGCTTGAAATAGGTATCTTAACCACGTTTTATTCAGATTCCATTACCACTGTAGTTTTGTGCTTCTTTATACTTAAGCTTTCAGCCTGATCTCTCCATCCTTACTTCGGACACACAACTTAAATATTGATTGGGAATTTTGTTGTCTAGTGGAGAGTGTGGTTGCATGGATGTGTGATCTGCTAGATGGGGATGGGGTGTTAAAAACTGCATTTTATTGAAAAGATTTGAAAAATAATTAGCAAAGCCAGAGGGGGGAAAACAAGAGAAGGGTCATATATCATTTAGAAATATGTATGTTATCAGATAAAAAAATTGATTAACTCACCCTTTCATGTCTAAGGTAACCCTTTCCCCCTTCTCACTCCTAAATAAAGAAAAAGATCAATTTAGCATAGATGGTTTATGGAGTATCACATTGACCATTGTATTTATATGCTAAATATAGTAAAATCTCACTTAACTACATGACTCTAAGAATAGCATTCTAGTTATTTTACTTTCCCAATTGAGAGTTTAAATAGAATCTTCCTCTTCAGCTTATGTTGAAAAACCTTCCAAAATGTATGAGTATGCTTCCCTGTCTTCATAATTCTGGGGAACTTAATTGTGTTTCTTCTCATGATTCAGGATCTGAAGATTTAGGGATCATTTGGAAAATGCATTTCCTTATTTAAGGTCATAACAGCAGAGTGAAATTGTGAGAGTTCCATTAAGTGAGCGAGGACTCTAGCCCTCAGTTATTCATTTATTTGTTTATTTTTATTTTTATTTTTTTAATTGTCAAAGGTGGCAATGGGGCTGCAGTTATGGTTTCTGCACCACACTGCAGAGCCCCCGGCTTCCTATGTATCATGCGCAGCCTGAGATGGTTTTGTTTTGTTTTGTTTTTAATTTTTTTTTAATGTTTATTTACTTTTGAGACAGAGCGCGGGCGAGGGAGGGGCAGAGAGAGAGGGAGACACACAGTCTGAAAGAGGCTCCAGGCTCTGAGCTGGCAGCACAGAACGCACTGCGGGGCTCGGACCCACAAACCGTGAGATCATGACCTGAGCCGAAGTCGGACGGTCAACCGACTGAGCCACCCAGGCGCCCCACAGCCTGTGATGTTTTGAAGATTGTCTACATCATCACACTGGTCTAAGAGGTGGTTATTATCACGCCCATTTTGAAACTCAGGCTAGAGAGTTTGCGTATCCCGCCCAAGGTCTTGGAGTGATGGGGGAAACAAGTCTGCAGGAAATTCAGCCTGTACTTTTCCCCTGTACTTCCTTCCACTGGCCCCTTCCGTGAGTTTTTGCAACTTCGCTTTCTCTCCCCACTGGCCCCAGTGTCCTGAAAGACTCTGGTTTAGTTAGGCCTACCATCTTTGGGTAATGAATCAGGCTAAAACTGTCCCCGCCCAACAGCTACTCTCTCCAGACGGAGCCCCAGCTAGCTCGAATCCGAATATATTCCCACTTTCGAAGCCGTCATACAGAGAAGCGCAAAGGGTGTCACAGTGGCAGAAAGATCAAGGGCTGTTGGGGGCTCGTGGCCCTCCTCATGTTTGAGATGCCCTGCAGTGCCTTCCTTTAGAGGTCCTGAAGTTGGCTCTTGAAGTTTGTTCCTGGTTTGGGTTTGTTCTAGGGGGTTGTCAAATAGATTGCAAAGCAATGGCTACAGGTTTATTTTTCCTTCTGTTTTGTTTTTAACTTTAAAAAATTAAAACATTAGTCTTTGCTGCAGACAAATTGAAAGAAACAAAGAGCTATAGAGGAAACAGTAATTGTTTTAAAAATGCAAATTCAGGGGGCCTGCGTGGCTCGGTAGGTTAGGCGTCCGACTTTGGCTCAGGTCATGATCTCTCTGTCCGTGAGTTTGAACCCCGCGTCGGGCTCTGTGCTGAAAGCTCGGAATCTGGAGCCTGTTTCAGATTCTGTGTCTCCCTCTCTCTGACCCTCCCCTGTTCATGCTCTGTCTCTCCCTGTCTCAAAAATAAATAAAACGTTAAGAAAAAAAATTTTTTTAAATAAAAATGCAAATTCAGTCACGTCGTTGTGCTGCTCAACAGACTTAAATGGTTTCTACTTACACTTAGAATAAAATCCAGACCCTTTCTTGCTTACAGGGTTCTGCACATTGGCAGGCTTTATTGCATCTTTATGCATTTTGCATTGTTTTTATTTTCCCTTATTTTATTAAAAATTTTTAAATATTTATTTATTTTTGAGACAGAGAGAGACAGAGCATGAGCGGGGGAAGGGCAGAGAGAGAGGGAGAAACGGAATCGGAAGCAGGCTCCAGGCTCTGAGCTGTCAGCGCAGAGCCCGGCGGGAGGGGGGGGGGGGGGGGCTCAAATTCATGAACAGCGATATCATGACTGACTTGAGCCGAAGTTGGCCCTTTAACCGACTGAGCCACCTAGGCTCCCCTAATGCATTTTATATTGTTAGAATCACTATTTCATAAGAACTTTCCAGTGAAAACAAAGGAACCCAAAAAACTCTGAAAACCTCAGGGTCATAACTTTATTGCACTATATGTATAGATCATAACATACTCATTTCCCTCACGTTGAACAATTAGGTGATTTTCAGTTATTTTCCTTTATAAAGAGCACAGAGAGGAACATCTTTGTGTGCAAGTATTTATAGGCGTTTTTCGATTGGAAAGACTGTAGCACTTAGGAGCCTAGCAGGGTCATTTAAATGAGGTAATGGATGAAAGCACTTAACTGTACTTACATGTGCGTTTTCATAATGGATGCAAATTACTCTAGCTTCAGATGCAGTTCATGTCAGTACTGACTTCAGGAATAAATTGGCCATCTCACAGTATGACCTGGATCTAGCCCTCTAACCAGTCTGCCTCCCAATCCTGCAATCAATGATTGTAAATGTTATCAGGTCAAGGTTTTCTGCCGCAATACTGATCTTGCTATAGCTGGTGTCCAAATCTCTGAGGCAGATAACTCACGGGTTCTTCCTGCATTTCAGTGGAGCCTATGTGACGTCATAGCAGCTGAGTGGGGAAGTGATCTGGAGTCAAGCATCCCTGGGGCACACTTGCAAGTCTCCTCAACACTCTCATGGAAAGGTATTATTAAAATAAATTATCTAATACTTCAATGGATGCCTCGAGAGAAGGCTGATTTCTTCTCTCTCTCTCTCTCTTTTTTTTTATCTCTAAACAGGAGGCTTTGTGGGAGTTTGTTTACATTTGACAGGGCCAGGAAAGCATGGGAAGGCAAAAAAGAACTAGTTGCTTTTTTCGTTGAAGCTTGTTTTTTGAAAATCCTGCTCACTTGCAATTTGAGTTTACAACTTCATCTCTTTCTGTTTGTTTTTTATTCTGTTTTGGAAAATGCTTTACTCTAATAGTAAAAGAGAAGAACGTCTTTAAAACAGACCAGAAACGTTTGGGAAAGGGACGACTCTGAAATATTTGCAGGAGAATTTGACTGATTTTTCAGGGCCAAAAGATAAACTGAGGCCCTCCCTGCACCCCAGTCTGAGCTAGTGTTCTCAGACCCAACTTTCTGCTTCCAAATCCTACATCTAAGGTCCCAAACTCAAATAGGCACATGGTTTAGGCAGATGACTTTAATGTAATCAACCAGGTTGGGACAGAGGAGAATGGAAGGACATTTTAAAATACTGCGTGGGCCTTAACAAAACCTCTGTGCAAGCTAAATGCAGTCCATATACAGCAGATATGCACATGAATATAGTTATATATGCACAAGTATGTGTGTGTCATATATTATCCAACTTGGTATGCATCTATAACGAGAACATCCTCAAGTTTTTAACCTTGACTTCAGCCTACTCGAGAAAGCAGTCTATATTATTTTATTTATTTATTTAAGAGCAGTGGAGGAGGGGGTGCTGGTTGGCTCAGTTGGTTAAGCCTCTGACTTCAGCTCAGGTCATGATCTGACAGTAGGTGAGTTGTGAGTTCCAGCCTGCCTCAGGCTCTGTGCTAACAGCTCAGAGCCTGAAGCCTGCTTTGGATTCTATGTCTCCCTCTCTCTCTGCCACTCCCCTGCTCACACTCTCTCTCTCTCTCAAGAATAAATAAACATTAAAAAAATAAAAATAATTTAAAAAAAAGGGGGGGGTAGGGGCAGAGAGAGACAGAGAGAGAGAGAGAGAGAGAGAATCTGAAGCAGGTTTCACAAGCCTGACATGGGACTAGATCCCATGACCTGAGCCAAAATGAAGAGTCAGTTGCTCAACAGACTGAGCCACCCAGGCACTCAGCAGTTTGCATTATTAAACAGAATGCTTAGCCTCTTTGTCAGAAACATTCACATTTGTATTAACACCTCAGTTTAGGACTTCTTCAAGAATGATGGGGAAAGGCATAGGGATACCTATTAACAACTTGCACAAGTTTTGTGGAATGCACTGGAAAATTGGAAAATGTTTTCCTGTAATATTTAGTACCCCTGCATACCCATGTAAGAATTTAATTACAACATCTTCGGCTTAGCATGAAATCAGTAATCTCTTCTTGAAAAATCTAATGTTCTACACAAAAACGCTAACCAAGAGCATATTTACTTTTATTTTAAATGGGAAAACTTACAATGCATTATTCATCAACCCCAAATTTACAACTAATTTACTAAAACACAATTTAAGTACACACACATATATATGTAACAACTTATCATTTAGGATATCAAATGCTTAAAACATTGCTTCCTGATAACCAAATTGTCAATATGATTGTTAGCAAACAGTTTATGTACGGAACATAATGGTCTGATGCCTCTTTGCACTAGCAACATTCCCTTTGATGATAATCAGCATGTAATAAAAAACGGGATTCTGATTTTCCACAATTTGTAACTGGAATGTAACTTGAGAGTTTTTCTCTACGCTTCCTTTTTTTATTCATTTAAATTCAGGTTAGTTAACATACAGTGTACTATTGGTTTCAGGAGTAGAACCCAGTGATTCAACACTCACATATAACACCCAGTGCTCATCCCAACAAATGCCCTCCTTCATGCCCATCGCTCATTTAGCCCATCCTCCCACCCAACTCTGCTCCAGCAACCCTCAGTTTTTCTCTGTATTTAAGTCTCTTATGGTGTGCCTCCCTCTCTGTTATTATCTTATATTTCCTTCCATTCCCCTATGTTCATCTGCTGTGTTTCTTAAATTCCACATATGAGTGAAATCATATGACATTTGTCTTTCTCTGACTGACATATTTCACTTAGCATAATACCCTCTAGTTCCATCTGCATTGTTGCAAATGGCACCCATTGTTTTGTTAAAAATGTTGTATGAATATTCAAGACTTAAAAGTAAAATTTTCACATATAAATGGTAGTGAAAACCATTGTATTTAGAGATATATAAGTTCTATGAATTTGAGTCTAAAAAAACAAGAGTTGTTGTATTAGCAATCAACTCTAGAGGTAGGTTGCAGGGCAATGACAAAATGAGCTATTGTTCATAAACATAATGATATAATAAAATGCCTTGTTAGGGATCTGGTACAGTTCATGACACTTTTTTGTGCTTTAGTAATATTACGGCTCCTATTTTCTCTTAATAAATTCCACCAATAAATTCATTAATTGGGATTATGTTTATATTTCCTTTATGAATTTAAAATCTAATTCATTTTAAGAAACATTTAGGAACCTCAGTTGTAATCTGGGTTTAAGTTCTCTCCCACAGTAAATTGAAGAATGTGTTTGGCCACCTGATAGATTAAGGAAAAAAAAAAAACAAGAAACAGTCAATGAGTACTAGTCTGAATTTTGTTTCCTATTCAAAGAAACAAAATCCAATGATCAAAAATCAACTTAAGTTTAAGCATGGTAAAGTAAGCTCCTAATAGATGTATTCTGCTGCAGATATACCTATAAATTCTGGACAAAATATAAAACCCAACTACTTTAAGGATCTGAGAAAAAACAAAAGCTGGCAAATTCTAGACAGTAACAGATACTTGTAAAAAAAGGACTAGCATAGGATAAATTTCCTGTTAATATGAATTTAAGCCTGAGTGTAGGCAAGGTTGGCACCATGTGCAGCATCTAAACTTGTGATAGAACCCTATAGCCTTCCTGGCCTGAAGAAAGAGAGGGCAGAGTTTATGGCAACCATAATCATTAAGAAGTGAGGTGGGGATCCTCGCAAGGAGAGAACCAGAAAGGGTGGAAGAGGGAAAATTCTGTGTATCTTTTCCAGATCTCTGGCTGATCTCTGAACAGCACATATCCCTGCCATACTGCAAACTGCTCAGCTAAGGAGTAAAATAATGAAACAGATTTGTGCTGCAGCCCAACAGACACAGTTTGGAGTTGTATTCCAACCAAGTAAATTGTCTTCTATAATAAACAAACTAAAAACGTCAACAATTTTTGGAGGAATGTAATAGAATGTAGCCTCCACATCATAACATCACAATGCCCAGAATACAATCCAAAATTAATTGACATGAAGAATAGGGAAACATGACCCACTCTGAAGAATTGATTGTTATCAATGGAGGCCAACCCCAAGATGTCTCAGATGTCAGAATTAGCAGACAGTTTAAAGCAACTATAATAACTATAATTAATGAGGTAAAGGAAAATATATTCATGAATGAAAACATAGACAACCTCAGCAGTGAAATAGACAATATAAGAAAAAGCCAAAATAAATTTTAAAACTGAAATAGCAAATCTGAAATAAAGTATGCAAATAAGAATAATTCTCATCTTTAAGTAAATCTTTTACTTTGTATGTAAAAATACTAAAATACTAAATATGTGTTTCTAAGTCATAGAAAATATTTTTACCATCTTTCCTTTACTTTGGTGCCTCTCTCATTCTCCACATGGTCAGCAATATCTGCCTAAAATGTTTTTCTCTTTTCTATCCTACTTTCAGCTTCCAGGCTGCCCAAATTTCTACCAACATCTACCTGAAAAGGTTTTCTTTATTGTGTTTCACTCTCTTTTCTCTCTTCTCTTCCCCTTTCCTCTTCCGTTTAAGGATCTCTGGATTTTGTTTTTTGCTTATTGTCCAGGAGCCTCACAACCATCAAGACTCAATTTTTTAAAATTTTAATTCCAGTATAGTTAACATATAGTGTTATATTAGTTTCAGGTGTACAATAGAGTGATTCAGCAATTCTGTACATTACACAGTGCTCATCATGATAAGTATACTCTTTAATCTCCATCACCTATCTCACCCATTCCCCCCCCCCCCCCCACTCTGGTAAACATCAGTTGTCTATAGTTAAGAGTCTGTTTTGGTTTGTCTCCTTGTTTCTTCATTTGTTTTGTTTTTTAAATTCTACATATGAGTGAAATCATATTGTATTTGTCTTTCTCTGACTAACCTATTTCACTTAGCATTATACCTTCTAGCTCCATTCATATCATTGTAAATAACAAGATTTCATTCTTTGTTATGACGGAGTAATACTCCATTGTGTGTGTGTGTGTGTGTGTGTGTGTGTGTGTGTGTATGTATACTATGTCTTTCTTATCCATTTATTTATTGATGGACATGGGTTGCTTCCACAATTTGGCTATTGTGACTAATGCTGCAATAAACATAAGGATGCATATATGTTTTTGAATTAGTGTTTTCATATTATTTGGATAAATGCCCAGTAGTGGAATTACTAGATCATATGGTAATTCTATTTTTAATTTTTTGAGGAACCTCCATATCATTTTTTAGAGCGGCTGCATCAATTTGCATTCCCACCAACAACAGTGCATGAGGGTTCTTTTTTTTCCCCCACATCCTTGACAACACTTGTTTCTTATGTTTTTGATTTTAGGCATTCTGACCAGTGTGAGGTGGTATCTCACTGTAGTTTTTATTTGCATTTCCCTGATGATAAGTGATGTCGAGCATGTTTTCACGTGTCTGTTGGCCCTCTGTATGTCTTCTTTGGAGAAATGTCTGTTCATATCCTCTGCCTATTTTTTAATTGGATTACTTGTTTTGGGGTGTTGAGTTGTTTTCATTTTTGTTTTCAGTTCATTATATATTGTAGATATAAATCCTTTATTGTTTTTTTATTTTTTTTAACGTTTTATTTTATTTTTGAGACAGAGAGAGAGCATGAATGGGGGAGGGTCAGAGAGAGGGAGACACAGAATCCGAAACAGGCTCCAGGCCCTGAGCTGTCAGCACAGAGCCTGACGCGGGGCTTGAACCCACGGACCGTGAGATCATGACCTGAGCCGAAGTCGGCTGCTTAACCGACTGAGCCACCCAGGAGCCCCTATAAATCCTTTATTGTATACATCATTTGCAAATATCTTCTCTCATTCAATAGTTTGTCTTTTAGTTTTGTTGATTGTTTCCTTCACTGTGCAGAAGTTTTTATTTTCATGTAGTCCCAATATTTATTTTTGCTTTTGTTTCCCTTGCCTTAAGAGACATATCTAGAAAAAAGTTGCTATGGCCAATGTCAGAGAAACTACTGCCTTGCTCTCTTCCAGGCTTTTTATGGTTTCAGGTCTCATATTTAGGTTCTTAATCCATTTTGAGACTATTTTTGTGTATGGTGTAAGAAAGTGGTCCAGTTGTCCAGTTTTCCCAGCACCATTTGTTGAAAAGACTATCTTTTTTTCCCACTGCATATCCTTGTCTCCTTTGTTGAAGATTAATTGACCATAGAATCATGGGTTTATTTCTAGGCTCTCCACTCTGTTCAGTTGATCTATGTATCTATTTTTGTGCCAGTACCATGTTGTTTTGATTACTGCAGTTTGCAGTAATCTGGGATTGCAATACCTCCAGGTTTGTTCTTTTTCAAGATCGCTTTGGTTATTCAGGGTCTTTTGTGGTTCCATACAAATTTTAGGATTATTTGTTCTAGTTCTGCAAAAAAATTCTGTTGGGATTTTGATAGGGATTGCATTAAATGTGTAGATTGATTTGGGTCGTATGGACATTTTAACAATTTTTGTTCTTCCAATCAGTGGGTGTGGCCTATCTTTCCATTTGTGTCTTCTTCAATTTCCCTCATCAGTGTTTTATAGTTTTCAGAGTACACTTGTTTCACCTCCTTTGTTAAGTTTGAAACTCAAATTTTGACCCTGTAGGCAATAGTGTCTTTCCTTTGGAGAAAGAGAGAGAGCGAGAGAGAGAATGAAAACATACAGTAACTACTGATGTATTTTTGTTCCTAACCATAATGAAGTAAAGTGTAGTTATGTATCCATAAACTTGTCTGTCTGAATCCATGTGTCACTTTATAGATATACCCTGTTCCCTAGTGTGCTCTACTGCTGACATTCTTCCTTTTCATTTATCTTCATTATTTATTCTGCCGCCTACTTTTCTGTCCTTCCACTGCCTGCACCGCTGTCAACTTCTACTGTAACATTGGGTCTAAGGCCAGGGTCTAAGGCCACCACTGCCTGGGAACAATTTAATTCCTCTGGCCACAGAGTACACCTACTTTTGTCCTTCTTCAGTTAATAGGAAAGTTTCCCCCCCTTTATATGACCACTCCTTCAGAGAGAGTTCCCGCGGCATAGTTTTTGGATTGTTAGTAACCTAGGTTTCTCATTTATACTGTATAGTTCTTACCCGGTGTGAGGGCACAGGTGAGTAGTGGAGAAAGAACGGATTGGAGTTTGGCGAGAGCCAGACTCAGATGGAGGACCTGCTGTTCAGTCTTGACCAGTGTGATGTGTGTGTGTGTGCATGCATGTGCATGTGCATGCATTTTCTTTCTCTGCATTATGATGTTTTGACATTTAAAAAAATCTTTCTGGTGGAGGAGAGAGTGATACTGCCTGAGCTGGCCAATTTACTATCTTCCTAGGATAGCAAAGGGCCCAGTGGGGAACACTTCTTTGATATGCAAACTAACTAATCCAGAGCCCTATTTCCTCTCTCTGGCCCTTGCACCCCAGGAGGTCATCTTCCTTTGTGTTTATCATCCCTGGACCAGGTACAGGACCCCTAGGGGCCACCTCTACAGCCCATATGACCCCATGTGGTGTGCTGTGGCTTCTGTCCCTAGGAACTGTGAGTATGTAAACTTTGTTTTTCCTGAATCTTTCCTTGGTCTCCTCTTGTGGCAGAACCTGACTCAGCATCTCAAAAACTAGTAACAAACAGTCACTCTATCAGGTGCTTCCTCAGGGTTCCTTTCTCTCAGGATCTTCACTGCCCCTTTTCCCAGGCTGGCCTCTTCCAGGAGCTCCTTATCCATTGGCTTATCTGAATCCCAGTTATAATCTAGTTTGAAATTTTTACCCACAATCCTCCTCTGTCCTCAGCACTGTGAGACATGTGGCTGGTTTTCTGTTTTTTGTTAATCTAGAACATTCCATGACAATGAAAAAATGAAGAGATATTTCAAGAAATTTTATTTTGAAGGCTGGCTTTCTCAGAGCATGCAGCGGACTTTCAGTTGGAGGTACGGCTGGCCATAAAGGAATTCTGGGAATACAGAAGAAGAATCAGTGGCTATATTTCATAAGGAAAGTAAAGTTTTTTCTACATTCATGGTCCGTAGCTGGGACTGACAGGAGAAAAACATACAAAATTTTTAAAAGTAACATTTGCACATACACTAGAGACTTCACAAGAAAAAGGAAGACCCAAAGAAGCAGTTAGAAGCCAGAGTTTACATGTTGGGTTGGACACAAAGTAGTAAATTGTGAAAAAGTGACAATATAAAGGGGTTTGGGCTAGGGCATTTAATTGTGGAAAACTAACTAAGAAGATAAGCATTAGGTTAACAAGGTTTGTTTGTACAGATTTCTCTTGATCCCCACTCTCCATCTCTGGTGAAACTGATGTCTTCCTTCTTCCTGGTATAGGGAGGGCATCTTTCACATGGGAGTTATATCTCCTGCTTTTAAGAAGAAAAAAGGTGAGAGTACCCATTTTGTATTTGCTGTTTTCCTTTTTTGTTGTTTTTTGTTTGTTTTTTCTTTTTTCTTTTTCTTCTTTTTTTTCTTTTAATATGAAATTTATTGTCAAATTGGTTTCCATACAACACCCAGTGCTCATCTCAACAGGTGCCCTCCTCAATGCCCATCCCCCACTGTCCCTTCCCTCCCACCCCCCATCAACCCTCAGTTTGTTCTCTGTTTTTAAGAGTCTCTTATGGTTTGCCCCCCTCCCTCTCTAACTTTTTTCCCCCCTTTCCCTCCCCCATGGTCTTCTGTTAAGTTTCTCAGGATCCACATAAGAGTGAAAACATATAGATTGTCCTTCTCTGTATGACTTATTTCACTTAGCATAGCACTCTCCAGTTCCATCCATGTTGCTACAAAAGGCCATATTTCATTCTTTCTCATTGCCAAGTAGTATTCCATTGTGTATACAAACCACAGTTTCTTTATCCCTTCATCAGTTGGTGAACATTTAGGCTCCTTCCATAATTTCGCTATTGTTGAAAGTGCTGCTATAAACATTGGGGTACAAGTGCCCCTATGCATCAGCACTCCTGTATCCCTTGGGTAAATTCCTAGCAGTGCTATTGCTGAGTCATAGGGTAGATCTAATTTTAATTTTTTGAGGAACCTCCACACTGTTTTCCAGAGCGGCTGCACCACTTTGCATTCCCACTGACAGTGCAAGAGGGTTCCCCTTTCTCCACATCCTCGCCAGCATCTATAGTCTCCTGATTTGTTCATTTTAGCCACTCTGACTGGCGTGAGATGGTATCTGAGTGTGGTTTTGATTTGTATTTCCCTGATGAGGAGCGATGTTGAGCATCTTTTCATGTGCCTGTTGGCTATCTGGATGTCTTCTTTAGAAAAGTGTCTATTCATGTCTTCTGCCCATATTTTCACTGGATTATTTGTTTCTCAGGTGTGGAGTTTGGTGAGTTCTTTATAGATTTTGGATACTAGCCCTTTGTCCGATATGTCATTTGCAAATATCTTTTCCCATTCCATTGGTTGCCTTTTAGTTTTGTTGATTGTTTCCTTTGCAGTGCAGAAGCTTTTTATCTTCATGAGGCCCCAATAGTTCATTTTTAGTTTTAATTCCCTTGCCTTTGGAGATGTGTCAAGTAAGAAATTGCTGCGGCTGAGGTCAGAGAGGTTTCTTCCTGCTTTCTCCTCTAGGGTTTTGATGGTTTCCTGCCTCACATTCAGGTCCTTCATCCATTTTGAGTTTATTTTTGTGAATGGTGTAAGAAAGTGGTCTAGTTTCATTCTTCTGCATGTTGCTGTCCAGTTCTCCCAGCACCATTTGTTAAAGAGACTGTCTTTTTTCCATTGGATATTCTTTCCACTTTTGTGGGTCCAATTCTGGAGTCTCTCTTCTATTCCATTGGTCTATGTGACTGTTTTTGTGCCAAAACCATGCTGTCTTAATGATTACAGCTTTGTAGTAGAGGCTAAAGTCTGGGATTGTGATGCCTCCTGCCTTGGTCTTCTTCTTCAATATTACTTTTGCTATTCAGGGTCTTTTGTGGTTCCATACAAATTTTAGGATTGCTTGTTCTAGCTTTTTTTTTAAATTTTTTTGTAATATTTTTTTAACATTTATTTATTTTTGAGATAGAGAGAGACAGAGCATGAATGGGGGAGAGTCAGAGAGAGGGAGACACAGAATCCGAAACAGGCTCCAGGCTCTGAGCTGTCAGCACAGAGCCCGACGCGGGGCTCAAACTCACGGACTGCGAGATCATGACCTGAGCCGAAGTCGGCCGCCCAACCGACTGAGCCACCCAGGCGCCCCGTAGGATTGCTTGTTCTAGCTTTGAGAAGAATGCTGGTGCAATTTTGATTGGGATTGCATTGAATGTGTAGATAGCTTTGGGTAGTATTGACATTTTAACAATATTTATTCTTCCCATCCATGAGCACGGAATGTTTTTCCATTTCTTTGTATCTTCAATTTCCTTCATAAGCTTTCTATAGTTTTCAGCATACAAATCTTTTACATCTTTGGTCAGGTTTATTCCTAGGTATTTTATGATTCTTGGTGCAATTGTGAATGGGATCAGTTTCTTTATTTGTCTTTCTGTTGCTTCATTATTAGTATATTAGAATGCAACTGATTTCTGTACATTGATTTTGTATCCTGCGACTTTGCTGAATTCATGTATCAGTTCTAGCAGACTTTTGGTGGAGTCTATCAGGTTTTCCATGTATAATATCATGTCATCTGCAAAAAGTGAAAGCTTGACTTCATCTTTGCCAGTTTTGATGCCTTTGGTTTCCTTTTGTTGTCTGGTTGCTGATGCTAGAACTTCCAACACTATGTTAAACAACTGCATTTGCTGTTTTTGAAGTACCTTCAACTCAAAATAGTCAGTTTATCAAGGCAACATACTTTTGGGTGACAGCTCTGAACCCCTACAGTCTCCAACACTGTTCACATGTAATGTTTCTAAAATGCGCACAGGCCATTTAGTTTCTTGCCATCTTTAAAAATGTGGCAGTAAATCTATAAAGCATCGTGTAATTCATAGTGTCTTAGAATTGAGGAAATATGATACTTTTAACTAAGGCTGAGTGGTTAGTTAACTAGGGTTAGTGATGGTGGTTATTCTAATAGAGAAAGTGGCACCTATTAGACCTTGAAAGATAGCTGAAACTTTGTCAGATGGAGACTGACATAGAATGTATTCTGGGAAGAGAAACTAGGAAGAAATGACCCAAATATAGAGGGTGAGTTTGGGGGTTTTGAGGCTTTGTGAACTGTGTGGACCAATGTATGGGTTTTATACATAGGATGGGAGATACATTTGAAGATCTACATGTTTTAATTTGTGTTGGCTGAGAATTGAAAGCTAAGAGCATTTATTTTCACCTGATATTGGAATAACTAAAGGGTTTTAAGCTGGGGGATGCTTTCAGTACACTGAATTTTCAGGAGCCATTTGAGGCAATAAGACCAATAAGGGAATTATAGCAATAGTCTAGCAAGAGATGATGAGCATTTGATCTAGAAGCAGTAACAGAAAGATATGGCAAAGAGGGAGATAGTACAACTCCAAAGATAGATGTGGCAAAACATACATGTGGAGGTTTCTGGGAGGAAATGAGGTAAAAGATGAATCAAGAGTTTTTACCTCGGATACTGAACAGATAGATGATGGAGCCATTTATCGAGAGAGTAAATACAGGAGGAGAAGCAGGCTTAAGGTCTTAGAGCACAGTATGAAAAAGACAGCAGTAGACTATTTGTGTGAACTTTGAGGCTTCCAAGGTGGCACAAAATTAGGTAGTAAGAAAATCTGGGGAATTTATCGGAAAGGGATTTGAACGAAAGGCATGCATGCATTCTTTATTTTAGTATGTAATGATTTTGGGGGGCTCTCCTATGTGCAAGTTTCCATTGTGGGTGCTAATGATACAAAAATGAAGAAGTCCCAGCTCCTGCCCTGACGGAGGTCACAGTTTAGGAGAAGAGATACATCAACCAATCTGAATTTCTTGTCTAGATGATTAGCAGTATAAGTAAGGTATGATGAAAGTCCTGTAGCAGACCCTGTACATGCCCCAAATTACATATCTACTCAGCTCTCAAAATTACTGTACATGCCAATCCCACAACTTCCAACTTCAAGTAACTGACGCTTTTTTTGGGGGGGTGGGGTGGTCCTCTGGCAGTGGGAAACCTCTGGAAGTGTCAGGGGGTTCCCACACCTCCCCTGCCAAGTAACTCTCAGCCAATGACTATGAGGAGTTAGTAGATAAATAGCTCCTCAACCTTACTTCACTGTGGGGGAGAATAGTGGGCTTATTCTATGCTGCATCACATAGTTGCCGCTGAGATTGAGCCCTAGTTGGTCATAGCACTACTCCACTAGTTAAGTCACCCTGAATTCTTGCACTTGACTTGTTGGCTCAGAGGTTGTTTGGTGGCAGCTTTTAAACATGGCTACAGGGTCACTTGGGTGGCTCAGTTGGTTGAGCGTCCAGCTTGGGCTCAGATCATGATCTGGAGGTTCATGAGTTCAAGCCCCACATCTCTGTGCTGACAGCAGGGAGCCCACTTTGCATCCTCTGTCCACCCTCCCCACCCCCGCCCCCTGCTGCCCTTCCTCAGTTTGCGTTCTCTCTCTCTTTCAAAAAGAAACATTTTTTTAAAGTTAAAACAATAAAAAATAAACACGGCTACAAGCTCTGACATGCTCTTCATCAAGAGATGGGATTTAGATCCCTATCCATTAAATCTGGCTGTATTTTAACCTGTAGATTTATAGTGGAAGTAATGCTATGTGAGTTTGGGCCTGGGTCATAAACGACCATGGAGCTTCTGTCTCATTCGCTGAAACGTTTGCCATTGGAGCTCTGAGCTCCAGGTGAGGAATCCAGTTTGCTTGAGGCTGCCATGCTGGAGATGCCACACTGAAAGACCACATGGAGTTCTGGACACTCATTAGGCATATAGAGTGATGCCCAATGAGCACCTTGCTCTTTGTCATTTCCAGTGTAAGTGTGACACATGTGAGTGAAGAAGCCTCCAGATGATTTCAGGCCCCAATATAGGAGTCACCCCTAGCCATCCCTGTTTTCTCAGTTGGATTCCAACACATCAGGGAGCAGAGACAGGTTATCTACACTGTGCCCTGAGTTAGTTCCCAGCTCACAGAATCATATGCATAATAGTGTATGAACATAGTAAAATGGTTTTACACCACTGAATTTTGGAGTGATAACCAGAACATTGACCTAAGATAGTACCTACATAGTCAAAGCATCACGAGCATTTGCAAGATAGTTGAAAATAGGAGTATGAAATAACTCATCAAGGGAGAGGGTGCAGCACAATTATTTTCTACCATGCAGAGATGATTTGCCTTACCAAAAAAAAAAAAAAAAAAAAAAAAAAAAGTGTACATTCTGTATGCATTCTTTCACCCAAAATAAGACCAGCCTCAATTGATTATCTAAGAACATTGGCTTCCAGGAAGTCACATGGTCTGAATTGGGCTCATAAATTACAAAAGGACTACCGAGGGGCCCGTGGCTAATAGGTTTTCCACAGCTTTCCTGTTTTAAAAGTATTTGTTTGTGCTTCATCATTAGTAATCAACATACATTTAGTTGGAAATAAATGTAACCTAAAAAAAGACTGAAAAAAGATTCTGCCTGAGTTAAGCTCTAGATTCTATCCGGTGTGAACATGAGGTGAAAGGGAGGGGATAGTTCTCAGGTGATTGGAAATAATTTCTGTGTTGGATGTGATGTCTGTCACATCCAATCACCTGGTGCCTGTTTAGGATCAGACAAATGACAGCAGGTGGAAGTGTGCCTTTTGATCCTGAAATGGCAACAGACCCTCACGTCTGCAGCTTCATCTGACAAATTTGGCAGGAGGAAAGAGGTCTGGAACCAGAAGCATCTGCCACTGAGTTGGGAGAGCTGAAATAAATGATTTTATTAAAGCCGTTTCCTCCAACTGCTATCCAGTGAGTTTACAATGGACACAAGATCAGACCCAAGCATGTTGATCAATATGAGGATCCTGGGATCATCTGTCCATGACTGTGGTGCTTCTGAGAGTCCATTTGAATCAGTCGAATCCACGTCGATTCGAGAGACATGTTTACACTGTGTTAGGTGGGTGTATGTCTTTGCTAGAACCATGGAGCAGACCTGAGCAGGGTATAGTTCATGCCTCCCTGACAGTCATCCCCCATCTAGTCATTAGGCAGGTGCCCCATCACTGGAGGGGAAGCCTCACTTCACACAGGATGGATTACAGTTAACTTAAAAATAAAAAAGAGAAGAGTTTAAATGCGGAAGAAAACACATGTCACTATTGGATACCATGCTGGGCAATCATTTTTCTCTAAAAACAATGGAAAAGTTCACACAGGTAAGAGATGATAGTTTGTATATGAGTGAACAAAAGCTACTATGGGCCATAAATCTAAATAAAAAAGGAAATGACACACTGAGAAAATATTTGAAATAAATACTTGGTTAACTTCTTGAACGTAGGAAGAAATCTTACCAACAAATCTTACCAATCAACTACAACAAACAAACAAACAAAAACAAAACCACACACACACCCCAGATCAAAACAAAACAAAACAAGAATAAGTAAAGAGCACGAGCAAATAAATCATTCATCAAAAGTACAAATGGCTAATAAAGGTATGAATAAAAGAAAACAAATTAATATGCCACATTTTGCCTATCAGATTTGCCAAGATTTCTTAAAGGCAATAACACCCAGTGGGGTGAGAGCGTGGTGAGATTAGTAGTTTCTAACTCCTTCCATATGGCTGGTAGGGACAGTATTTCCCTTTTAGATACAAACTGATAATGTGTGTCAAGATATTGAAGGATTTCAAAAGCTTTTTGATTCATCCAGAGCACTTCCAGGAATCTGTCCTAAAGATAAAAGAGATGACGTACAGGTTTATGAAAAGAATAATTATCAAAATGAAGTTTATTACAAAAGAAATATGAAGACAATCTAGATGCCTCCAAAGGGCATGGTTACAGAAATATTTATATATGCATAGAATATAGTAATTGCCAAAAGTTAAATTTGCAAGTCATATTTGATAACATTAAAATTCTCTTATTGGAGTACTGATGAACAACATAGAAAATGAAAGGCGAGAGAACAAAATTTATTAACAGTTTGTTACCGGTATGGAACACGTGTTCGTAAATACCGGAAACAAACACACCAAAAGTGTCAGCAGGGTTACTACCTCTTATGGTGAGATGATGGGTGATATTTATTTTCCTCCATTCAACTCCTTCAGGTGTCCCAAATCTCTACAGTAAACACTGAATTTGTTTTCTATCGCTGCACAGCAAATTACCACATCTTTAGTGGTTTCAAGCAATACCATGTATTCTCCGCTTCTGCAGATCGGAAGTCTGAGGTTGGCTTAGCTGGAGCCGCCACTTGAAGTCTCACAGGGTGAAAAGTGAGTCCAGCTGGGATGAACTCTCACCTAGAGCTCATTCGAGCTCGTTCGAGCTCATTCAGGTTGTTGGCTGAGTTCAGTTCCTGAGATTGTAGGACAGAGGCTCCTGTTTCCTTGCTGGTTGTCAGTCAGGGACGGCTCTTTGCTCCTAGAGGCTTCCCATAGTTCCTTTCCACGTGACCCTGTAGGCAGTCACGGTGTGAATTTTGCCTCTGACTGATCACATGGCGTTGGGTAAGTTCCGTAACCTCTCTGAGCCTCAGTTATTTGTAAGACGGGACAACGGTAGTAGTGGTAATATAATAGTTGTCGTGGTAATTGTCTCAAAGGATTGTGGTAAAATTTGTGGCAAATGTAAATGTAATGATATTTTGTTACTTAACTTGGCATGAAGTGTGGTTTTAATTTTGGTCTCAGAAAATGCAAAGCAAAACTTAAAAGCCCACAAAAACCAGTTGGGCAGGACAGAATCTGACCAGGCGTCAGAAAAAGCTCCAGATGTTTCTCATTATTTCTCTCTTTTTCTAGTCAATGGCGAGGAGCCTGTTTAGTCCCTACCTCTGTGCGGTGAAATGAAGCAGCAGAACACCTCTCTGTTGCTCCGAACTCTTTCTCTTTTCTTGATGCTCTGCTTTGTCTGTCTGCGAAGACTTCTGCTTCTTTTGTTAGGGGCCCCACATGGCAGGTCTAAACTTGCCTCCTCAGGTCAGCCTCTTGAAGCTTACCAGTGTGGAAAAGGAGATAAACGCTGAAGTGCCCGCTTTGGGGCCCAGCCTACTCTGTTCTAGGCTATTTGTTCTCGCTGCCACCAATCTCACCCTTTGTTTCATTCGCACCCACCTCCCTTGATACTGTGTCATCTCCTAGTGGGAGAAGAAAATGACTACAGGCAAATCAGATCTGCTCTTGGGTTTTCTGGAAGGTGCTCCACACGAGGGTCAGGTTGCTGGGTCCTGAGATGTACCTCTCCTCCTCCTCCAGCCAGAAGTAATGGGATCATAGAAGCCAATAGCCAGGTGAACGAGGCCAGGTTCTCTGGCAGAATTGTGTTTTTGTTTTTGTTTTTGTTTTTGTTTTAACCCAGAGTATATGTTCAGGAAATACCTTTGAAAAGAACAAGTGGCAGGGTGCCCAAGTGGCTCAATCGGTTAAGCGTCAGACTCCTGATTTGAGCTTAGGTCATGATCTCCCAGTTAGTGAGTTCAAGCCCTGTGTAGGGCTCTGTGCTGACAGCACGGAGCCTGCTTGGGATTCTCTTTCTCCGTCTCTCTCTGCCCCTCCCTCAATCAATCTCTCTCTCTCTCTCTCTCAAAATAAATAAACTTAAAAGAAAAAGGATGAATGAGAATAAATTATGACAGCTCCTACAGATGAATGCCCTAACATTAATTATAAAACAGTTATTCCCTTACTGCACATGAGAATATGGGTATTTGAGTTTGGGTTACGTAAAAAAAGGAACGTCTTATAAAATATAGCAATAGCAAGACTTTTTTTTTAAGTATTATGTGTTAGATACAGTGCCAGGTGCTTTATAGGCAGGATCTTAGTTAATGTGAACTAGATTGTAAACTGTAGGAGGACAGAGATCAAGCCTTTCCTGTGTGTTACGGTATCCTCAGTGTCTTGCATAGGGGCTAGTGTAGAGCAGTGTAGAATGTCTGTGAATTCCTTCAGCATGTGTTTATGGAGCGTTTACTTTGTACTGGAGCAACCCGACCAATAGACACTGATAAATCTCCATACCAGGGAATATGCAGTGCATAAAACTTGCAAAAATCCTGACCCTCGTGGAAGGTAGTCCTTAAGAATGAAGACTGGAGGCAGGTTTAAATTCTGTCTTTGCCACTCATTAACCATGTGACTTTGGGCACTTATTTCATATCTCTGGGACTCTGTTTCCCCATTTGTAAAACGGAATACTTCCTAGGTCTTAGAGTGTCCCGAGAATAAAAGAACAATGCTTGGCTTATGGTATGTTCTCAGGACATGGCAACTGCATGTTATCACAGGCACCTGTGAGTATGAGTTGAATGTGTGTGTGTGAATAATTCCTTCCAACAACTCGGATAGGATGCATATTCTCCATGTCATGAATAAGAAATCTGAACTAGAGACGAGTTAAGTCCCTTGCCCAAGGTCAAACATCTGGTAAGGAGCAGAACTGTGATTTGCATCCAAGACCGTATGACTCCAAAGTCCATTCTGTTCCGTGCTGTTGCTGTGACTTTCTATTAATGGTGAATGTTGACAAGCAGTATAAACACCTGGGAAAGGAGTCCTGAAAGGAATTAAGGCAAGAGGGCAAATACCGTGTTGTTTCCCTATAACAGTGGGGCCAGGGAGGTAAAAAAAAAAGTCCTGCAAAACTCCACCGGGGTCCAGCTGCCAGTGCGGGAGTATTGCTCAGTCTAGCTGTTAAGCATTATGTGCCAGTTGGAAGTGGGCTGCATTTTCCTCATGTGACAGCTGGTCTTGGTAGCAAGGAATGCCTCGAAGTTGGCACTACAATTCAGCCCAGAAAACATTTGACTTGATTCACAAATCTGTAGCTGAAAAACTACAACCAGAGAGAGGGTGGGCTCAGAATAGAGTCTGAAAAGCAGACAGAGGAGAAAGGAACATTTATTACTCTGTTTGCATAATTAAAGATGCTACATCTGGCTACAAATCTCCAATTTACTAATGTATGCTCTCAAACATGTTCTCAAATACAATAAACATTAACTTCTCTATCGATGTTGTTTTTGATCAACTATAGACCTTGCTCTTGCAGGTTTTGTAAAACGGTCCCATACAGGGTGTAATTCATGCAGAGATCACAGTGAGTCTTATTTAGGTTTTCTGTAGATTTATCTCGAGTGCCACCTACTCCACAATGACTTCTTTGGCTCGCTTTATTCATTCGTTCACTCATTCATTCATTCATTCGTGTATTTTTACAATTTCATACATATTTACTGAATACGTACTATATAAAAGATTGGTGGGAAGCTTGAACAGCGTCCTTGCTCTTATGGGATTTGCATTCTATATATTCTATATATGTCTGTTAGAGAGATAGACAATATATAAGTAAACCAACAAACAAGGAAATAAAATATTTACAGAAAGTGGTAATTTCTATGAAGGCATAAGATATGTCATGATGCCTGAGATGGCATTTGAGCTAAAAAATGAATATTGGGGTGGGATGGCCATGAATAGAGCTGAGACAAGTACTGTGGGCAAAGGGAAAGGCTGGTGCAATAAGCCTTATAACTATAACATAAGAACAACTCATTTCAAAAATGGGCAATCGACATGAATATACATTTCTCCAAAGATATACCGATGGCCAGTAAGAACATGAAAAAATGCTCAGCATTATCCCCTAGAGAAAGGCAAATCAGAACCTTGGTGAGATACCACTCCACACTCACTAGGATAGTTATAATAAAAAGGTAATAACAAGTGTTGTCTAGGATGTGAAAAAATTGGAACCCTCATACACTCCTGCTGAAAATGGAAAATGGTGCAGCCACTTTGGAAAAGAGTCTGGCAGTTTCTCAAGTGTTAAACACAGAGGTACTGTGTCCTTCAACATTCCCACTTCTGAGAATGTACTCGAGAAAAGTGAAAACAGATTCACACAAATGTTTACACAGCATTTTTCATGACAATCAAAAAAAGTGAGGGGCGCCTGGGTGGCTCAGTCGGTTAAGCGTCCGACTTCGGCTCAGGTCATGATCTCACGGTCTGTGAGTTCGAGCCCCGCGTCGGGCTCTATGCTGACAGCTCAGAGCCTGGAGCCTGTTTCAGATTCTGTGTCTCCCTCTCTCTCTGCCCCATCCCTGTTCATGCTCTGTCTCTCTCTGTCTCAAAAATAAATAAACGTTAAAAAAAAAAATTTAAAAAAAAAAGTGAAAATAACCCAAATGTTTGCCATCTGATGAGTGGATACATAAATTGCACTCTATGTATGTAATAAAATATTATTTGTCAATAAAAATAAATGTAACACTGACACATGCTAAAACACATATGAAGTTGGAGAATATTAAGTGAAAGAAACCAGTTATAAAGGAACATGTATTGTAGGACTATACATATATGAAATACCCAGAATAGGCAAATCTGTAGAGACAGAGGTAGATGAGTGGTTACCTGGAATGGAGGGAAATAAGACTTTGGGGGATTATGGTTGAGCGGAGAGGGATTTCTTTTTGACATAATGAAAATGTTCTAAAATAGACTGTGATGATGGATGTGCCACTCTGTGAGTATAATAAAGTCATTGAATTGTGCACTTTAAGCGGATGAATTTATGGTATGTGAACTGTATCTCAGTAAAGCTGATTTTTTTTTTAAAGAATAGACTGTTTGTAGGGAAAGATTAGAGACATGTAACTAAATTAGGAGGCTGTTGCTCTTGTCCAACCAGGAGATAGTGGTGGCTTGAACAAGAGTAATCCGGTCACCCCGTCCGTTACCAGTCCAAAGTAAAAATTTCTCTCATTTTTTTCTCATGTGTCTACCTACATCATTAATACTTACTGCATCGCACTGAAGTGATCTGTGTAACTGTCTGTAACCCTTACTACACTGTAAATTTCTGATGAAGGACTTTATTCTTATCTCACATTTTATCTCCCTCTACATAGAATATCTGCACACAGTAGGGACCAAGTAGATATTCAGTGAATTGATGTGAGCCAGAAGCTGATAGCATTAAAGATGTTTCAGATATTTCTAGAAGGTATACAGCTTAGTATAATTAAGACTGTATCCAACACTCTCATTTTCTCTCTCCCACATCTTTATCTAGAATTCATTTCAGGAAGTTTACCTGAAAGAGAAAATAATCCACAAAAAGAAAGTCTTAAGGGGTCAGAATAGAAGGGAGTGAAAGAAACAAAACTGTCTCTATTTCCAGAAATCTGATTGTCTATATAGAATATCCCAAGGAACATAAAATCCCAGGGAATTTATAAAAACAACTCCTAGAACGAAATAAATGAGTTTAAACTTATTTATTTATTTTGAGAGAAAGAGAGAGAGAGAGAGCAGGGGAAGAGGCAGAGAGAAGGAGAGAGTCACTACAGAGCCCAACCCAGGGCTTGAACTCATGAACCGTGAGGTCATGACCTGAGCCAAAATCAAGAGTCGGACACTTCACTGACTGAGCCATTCAGGCACCTCCTAAATAAATTAGTTTGAGAAAGTCACAGAATATAAGGTGAACGCACAAAAATCAATTATACACTAGCCATGAAAAATAGAACAAACTTTTAAAATAGCATTTACAATAGTATTCAAAAACGGAATACCTATGTGTAAATATAAGAAAACATGTATAGGGTCTCTATACTGAAAACTACCCCCAAAAACGTGGACAAAAGAAATGAAAGGTCCAAATAAATGGAGACATATATTCATGGTTTGGAGGACTTAACATAATAAAAATGCTAATTTTGTCCAAATTCAGTTAGACTTTAATACAATTCTATGAAAATCATAATAGGCTTTATATATATAAGTGAAGTTGAAGGAATCATATAAAGACCGCCTAGAAGGGTGCCTGGCTGGTCCAGTCAGGGGAGCATGCAACTCTTGATCTCAAGGTCATGGGTTTGAGCCCCACATTGGGTGGTGATTAATAAATAAAACTTAAAAAAAAAAAAAGACCAGTATCAAGAGTGTGGTATTGGAGAAGGAATATGCATATAGAGCAATGGAATAATACAGACTCCAGAAGTAGACCCACACTACTATGGCTAATTTATTGTCTTTTATTTCTTTCCAACGAATGGTGTTGGAGCAATTGGACATCCGTATGAAATAAAAATGAGTCTTGAGCTAAGCCTCATACCCTATACAGTAATTAGATCCAAGTGACATCATCAATCTCAATATATATTGGAAACTAGAAAAAATTACAAGGAAACACACAAAAAATTCTTCCAGTCCTAGAGCTCATCAAAGAGGCCTTAGATCTGACACCAAAAGTATGATCCATTAAAAAAAGTGGTAACTTGTATTTCATCAAAATTTGAAACCTTTTGCTCTGTGAAAGATACTATTAAAATAATGCAAAAAATAAGCTAGGGGTGCCTGGGTGGCTCAGTTCATTGGGCATCCAATTCTTGATATTGGCTCTGGACATAATCTTGAGGTTGTGAAATTAAGCCCAACATAGGGCTCCGTGCTGAGGGTCGCGCCTGCTAGGTATTCTCTTTTCCCTTCTTTCTCTGCCCCCTTCCCCATTTGTTCTCTCTCTCTCTCTCTCCCTCTTTTCCTCCCTCCCTCTCTCTCTCTCTCTCTCTGTCTCTCTCTCTCTCTCAAATAAAATATATATATATATATATATATATATATATATATATATATATATATAAATAATGAAAAGACAAGCTAGAGATTAGAGATTTGGGGGAAATATTGCAAAACACACATTTGACCCAAGACTTGTATCCAGAACGAACTCTCATAACTCAACAGTAAACGAAAAAACAACAACAAAAAACAAACAAACAATAATGAATTTTAAAATGGGCATAAGACTTGAACTTTACCCAAGGAGATATACAAATCACAAATAAACATATGAAAAGATGTTCAACATCATTAGTCACCGAGGAAATATGAATTAAAACCCCAGGGTGATAGAGAATCACACACCTGTTAGAACAACTAAAATTAAAATACTGAAAATATCAAGTGGTGAAAAGAGCAACTAGAACTCTCTCCCACTGCTTAAGGGAGTGAAAAGTAATCAGCCACTTTGGAAAACAGTTTGGCAGTTTTCTTGCATGTTAATCTGTGACCCCTCAATCCTACACCTGAGTATTTACCATAGAGAAATGACAAGTATGTTCACACAAAAACCTCCTCATGAATGTTTATGGCAGCTTTACTCATAATTGCTCCAAATTGGAAGCGGTTCAACGCCCTTCAGTGAGTGAATGAGTAAACAAACTAGGATATCCATACAGTGGAATACAGTGCTGCAATAAACAAACTATTGATAAATGCAACAATCTGGATCAGTCTCAAAGGCACTGTGCTTAAGTGACAGGAACCAGTCTCAAAGGTTACATACTATATCATTTCACTTATACGTCATTCTTCCCTTAATTTTTTATTGTAGTTAACATCCAGCATTATATTGGTTTCAGGTGTACAGTACAATGATTCAACAATGATTTCCATTACTCAGCCCTCATCATGGTAAGTGCACTCTAAATCCCCTTCATCTACTTCATCCATCCCTCTACCCACCTCCCTTCCAGCAACCACCAGTTTGTTTTCCATACTTAAGAGTCTGGGTTTTTTAATCTCTTTTTTGTTTGCTCATTTGTTTTGTTTCTTGAATTCCACATCTTAGTGAAAGCATATGATATTTGTCTTTGTCTGTCTGACTTATTTCACTTAGCATTTTCCTTCTAGGTACATCCATGTTGTTGCAAATGGCAAGATCTCATTCTTTTTCATGTCTGAGTAATATTCCAGTATATGTATATGTGTGTGTGTCTGTGTGTGTGTGTATCTACTTTATCCATTCCTCTATTGATGGACACTTGCTTTGCCTCCTCATGTGACATTC
This sequence comes from Panthera uncia, assembly GCF_023721935.1. Taxonomy (NCBI): domain Eukaryota; kingdom Metazoa; phylum Chordata; class Mammalia; order Carnivora; family Felidae; genus Panthera; species Panthera uncia. Next base: position 106,082,211 of record NW_026057577.1, on the reverse strand, counting down.
TTGAAGAGACCGAATGTGAAGGAAAACAGATCAATGGTTGTCATCGGTTAGGATCAGGAATAAGATGTGACAACACAGGGGTTGCTGAAAGGAGTTTTAGGGATGATGACGTTCTGTATTCATATTATTGTGATTGTAAGAATTAATATGTGTTTTAGAATTTCTAAAATTTTACAGCAAAAAGGCAATTTTATGGTAACTTAATTTTTAAGTAAAATACAAAAGTAAAACAACTTTCTTGATTCTCAAGAACTCTGGAGACAGACTTACCTGGAATCTGATCTAGCTTTGCTACCTAGTGCCTGGGATAATTTGGAGTTACTGTTTAATGTCAGTTTTCTCATTTGTAAAATGGAGATAAGAACACGGGACACCTGGGTGGCTCAGTCAGTTGAGCGTCCAGCTCTTGATTTCGGCCCGGGTCATAATCCCAAAGTCATGGGATTGAGCCCCTGCTTGTGATTCTCTCTTTTCCTCTGACCCTCTCCCCCACATGTGCTCTCTCACTCTCTTTCTCTACCTGTCTCTCTCTCTTAAAAAAAATGAAAAAAGAAAAAAAAAGCACAATATCTGTCACATGGTAGGAAAAATTCAATGAGAATACCCACATGGCACTTAGCACAGTTCTTGCTACAAGGTGAAACTAACATTCAACTGATGTTTCTGTTGCTATTTCTGTGCTCTCTACTACTATCTTATTGAAGAGAACAATGCCAATAAAAACAATATAAGTCTGGTATTTTAACCCTTAAAATGTTAATATCAGGACGTTTTGAGAAGTAGCAACATGGAGGCAGCACTGTGATATTTTATCCTGAAATCATATCCCGGGGCTGGGCGGGGCACAGGTTGTTCATCAGTGCCCTCAACAAACAGAGGCCACTGTTCCACAATACCCCAGTGTAACTGATTGAGCTCCATCTAGAATCTCTGATCCTACTGTTCACCCATTGGTTAACCTTGGAAGCAGGTTCAAAATAATAGATTAAGAGAAAGCCTTTTGAGAGGTCCTGTGCATCTTCACTCTAAGGATGGTTTCCAAAAGCTAATAAGAATTACCATTGCTCATGTGTGTGTGTGTGTGTGTGTGTGCACATGCACACAAGCATGGCAGTCTTCCAAATTTCTCTGCCAGTATCTCACAGCCACAGAAGGCTGGGTTTTAAGCATTTGGATTTCCAGTTCTTATCTTCCAGAGTTTAACATTGAGAGCCCAGGACAGCCTCATATGTAAGCGCCTGATGTCACTGATCATCTATAACTGATAGAGCTGGGATTCCTGATTGAGTATGTCCAATCGCTTAAGTTAATAGAGAAGCTTTATCATGTGCCTCTAATCTTTGCCATCTGACTTGCAGCCCTGTTCCCTCCCTCACACTCTGAGCTGGCAAATTTCCCTCCACCTGCAATCTCCTGGACTAGAGTATCTCTCCAGGAGGCAGCAGAGGCTCAACTCCTGGGCCATCTTGTTACCTTCTAATCAACTCTTAATAGCCCTCCATGCTCGCCACTTGAGAATCATATTAAACAGGGCTTCCTGGTGTGTATGTTAGGGTTTGTTTAGAAACATCTGTGATGGGCAGGCCGGGAAGAGGCATTGCCAGCTATAGAGAAAGAAGTTGCTCAGCCTGGACAAGTCCTCCATCTTTCCCTCTGGTCTCAATTTTCACAACCCAGACGGTTGGATCAGACTGTTTCTAAGGTCTATCCATTTTAATATTCCAGGACTCTAGTTCACAAACAAGTTTTTGTTGTTTAAAAAAATCTCCTTGCCCTCTGAAATACACATTGATTCTGCACTCTTCATGTTTTTTCTCCCCAAATAATGCTCACATTTAAATTGAGCCAGGAGTACTATAATCTTTGTTGCATGATTCAGTCTGGCTCCAAAGAAATTAGCTCCTGAAGTATCAACAAATAAACATTGATTCGTGGTTACTGTTCAATGCAGATTTGACACTAACCATAAACTGAGGAGTTTGGGGAATACATTTTTTTTGTAGCAGAAGTGGTTGAAAATGGATTAGATTAGTTCAAGTGCTTGTATTCTCTAGTAGGAGGCAGGGGTGGAAAAATTGGTAGCAGCAGTGATTGAAGGGTTAGGAAAGAAGGAAGGGGATTTACTAACCTCATGTGGCAGCACAATCACAATTACGCAAACCTTCTCCCTTCATGCTTAGACCAGAACATGTTAGCCATTTACCTTCTAGATTCACTCCTGAGCCAGAGGAGCGTGCAGACTGAGACAGCATCCTCAAATTAGAAAGAAGCATCTGAGTGACCTTGACATTGTTTCATGTACAGCTCCTGGCACCCAGGCATCAAGGAGGAAGATAGGATGATAAGGACAAAGACTAGATTGGCCTACTGGGTCCAGTACATTTTCTTCAGAGCCAAGCTTCACAATTCTATATTCATGAGTGGAAACGTTTCTCAGACTATGCTTGCACAATGGTGAGACAAATCCTTGTCATCACCTCATTGCTCAGTTAAGAAGGCTGGAGGACCAGGGGTGCCTGGGTGGCTCAGTCGGTTGAGTGTCCGACCTCGGCTCAGGTCATGATCTCTCAGTTCGTGAGTTCGAGCCCCGCGTCGGGCTCTGTGCAGACAGCTCAGGGCCTGGAGCCTGCTTCGGATTCTGTGTCTCCCTCTCTCTCTGCTCCTCCCCTGCTCACACTCTGTCTCTCTCTCTCTCAAAAATAAATAAAGATTAAAAAAAATTAAAAAAAAAAAAAGAAGGCTGGAGGACCAGTGTAGTATAAGGAACACCAGACCTGTTGTTGGAAGACAGGGGGTTGGGTCTTGCTCTGTTCTTTATCAATTATATGACCCTGGGAAGTCATTTAACCTCTATTATTCATTCCTGGATTATTTGACTGAGGAGGTATATATTGAATTCCTGCTATGCCATTCATAAGCAACAAGACTACAATGAGACATTCTTTCTGTTTTTATCAATCTCAGAACCCTAATTATCACTTATACGAGTTGGCATTTGTTGAATTCAATCTGTGTGTCAGGCTATCTGCATTTTATATAAATTATGACACTTAAATCCTAAGAGAGTTATTTTTTTATATATATAATTTATTACCAAGTTGGTTTCCACACAACACATAGTGCTCATCCCAACAGGTGCCCGCCTCAGTGCCCATCACCCACTTTCCCCTCTCTAAGAGAGTTATTTTTATCCCCATTTTGCAGAAAAGGAAACTGATGCTCAGGTAAGTTAGGTAATTTATTCAAGAACACGGAACAAGTGGTACAAGTAGGACATTCAGTCCAGAGCATTAGAGTTTAACTACGGTACTACACAGTCTCTTTCATTTTGTATTATTTTATTTTATTTTATTTCACAGTATCTTTTAATTGGCTAATCTGCAAATGTAGATAATACTATTTAATTAAATATATTTCATAAGGTTTTGTGAAAGTTTTTAGTAAACTCTGTGTTATTACAATGCATTCAATTGTATAAGAGGTCAATCAGTGAAGTGGCTCAGGGGTGAATACTATCCTGCTCTATCTTTAGTAAATGGCATGGCTGTAGGCAGGTCACTTTAACTTTTTGAGTTTTAAATGTATCAACTGACAAAATGGAGGAAATTGTTGTCAGTCTTCCTTGAAGGTTGTGACGAGGATCAGAAAAAATTGAGAATGTGAAATACTGTGGATAAAAAGAGCTGGGAGAATTTAAGCTCTATATCAACATACCGTGAACATTTTTTATTTTGATAAACCAGAGGGACACCAATGTGGAATCTCAGAATGTTCTATATTATAATCCCATGCTTAGTAACCACTGAGTATCTGACTCTTGTCTTCCAAGAGGTGACGTTAAACAGAAAAAGGCAATGACATAATTGTCTCAGAGAATGTTAAGAGTTCCCACATGCCTTATGAACTTTGGAATGCATTCTGGGTCCTACCATCCAGGTACTCTGATTTGTAGACCCTAGCCTGGGCCACAGAAGTCTAACCCTTTAACAGACATGCTGCCCGGGTTAACTGATTCAGAGAAAACTCAAACTATCCTTTGAATCTCCCACCTTGTTCAAGACCTTCCCTTTACAGGTTGGACACAAAGATGCCTGGCTTCTAAGGAAACACTCTTCATAAAACACTCTCTTGGAATTGAATTCGCTCATTCAACAAGTGTTCAGTGAGTGTATACTATGTGCCGGGAATTGTTCCTGGGGCTGGGGTATTGCACTCATGGAGCTGATGTTCTAATAGAGGAGGCAGGCAGTAACATGCTAAACACATCAATGAATGATACGGTGGGCTTGGTGCACAGGAAAGGCCGATCTATGAAAGGAACTGAAGCAGGGTAAGAAGGTAGAGTGTTACGGGGGGGGGGGGGGGGCGTCTTTCTCATAACTTTACCATAGCTTTACCTGATGCCTGGTTGAGTTCTGGCCACACCTTAAATTGCCACTGAGGACACTCAGGATAGGAACTGATGATTTTTCTGGGGTGTCAGAACATAGCAGGGTGGCTCCAGTGGTGAAGTCACAGAGCTCACGTATGATGTTTGAAAACAGACATGACAAGGGTGCCTGGGTGGCTCAGTTGGTTGAGTGTCTGACTTCAACTCAGGTCATGATTTCAAGGTGCTTGAGTTTGAACCTGTCTTTGGGTTCTGTGCTGACAGCTCAGAGCCTGGAGCCTGCTTCAGATTCTGTGTCTTCCTCTCTCTCTACCTCTCCCTGACTCATGCTCTGTCTCTCAAAAATAAGTAAACATTAAAAATTAAAAAAAAAAAAAAGGAATATACGGTGCACCTGGGTGGCTCTGTCGGTTAAGCATCTGACTTCGGCTCAGGTCATGATCTTGCAGTCCAGAAGTTTGAGCCCCTCATCAGGATCTGTGCTGATAGCTCAGAGCCTGGAGCCTGCTTCGGATTCTGTGTCTCCCTCTCTGCCCCTCCCCAGCTCACACTCTGTCTCTCTCTCTCTCTCTCTCTCTTCCTTAAAAGTAAATAAACATTTAAAAATTTTTAAAAAAGAAAACAAAAGAAAACAGACATGACAGAAGGGAGAGAGAGAGAGAGAGGCTCTACAGGAAGTGAGAGAACAGAACCCTGGGAAGAGGAAATAGCAGATGCAAAAGATCTGAGGCCAAAGTATGCTTGGCATATCCAGAGGACAGCACAGGGGCTGGGGGCTGATGTGTAGGAAGTAAGGGGAACATGCCCTCTTTATTCTCAAAAACACAACTCTGCACCTGCTTCCAGCTCCCCAATTTCTTAACCTCACATTTAAAGCCTTTTACGATCTGGCTCCAAACTCCACTTTGATTTTTTCTCAACTTCTCTTTAACATGAAAGCTCAGGTCCAGCTGACCTCCCCTGGCTTTGCATGGCCTCCCTCCCTCGGGGTTCCCCCTGACCTCTGAGATCCCTAACTTTCTCTAAGATAGTGGTTCTCAGCTGCGGGGAGTTTTGCCCCCCCCCCCCCCCCAGGCTTAGATGGCAATGTCTCCAGATGTTTTTGGTTGTTGCAGTTGGCAAGTTCTACTGGCATTCAGTGGGTAGAGGTCAGGGATGCTGCTGAACATCCCTACGTGGCACAAGACAGCTCCCACAAAGAATTATCTGGACCAACATGTCAGTAATGCTGAGGTGGGAAGACGCTGCTCTAAGGCATCATTCACTCTTCAAAGTCAGAGCCTCCTGTCTGCAGCTTCCCTAAACCTCACACCTCATTCTACACGATTCTCTGAATTCTGTGGCCCTTACAAACTGCCTTTCATCATTATATCTATTGTGACATGATTATGTGCACAGGGTTTTGGAATTATACAGCATGGATTTCGTTCTCAGTTCTATCTATATGATCTTAGGTATACTATTTAACTTTTCTGATATACTGTTTCCTTACCTGTAAAACAGGACAAATCACACTTTGGGGAGGATTAAATGAGTTAATGTGTATAAATCCCTTCCCACAGTGCCTGATGCAGGGCATAATAAATATTAGTTATTATCATGATAACAATTATTTGATTTCCTTAACTGGTTTGTATGACTCTTGGAGCCATTGATTATACCTTATAGTTATATACCTTATACTTCCTTGTATCCCCAGGGCCATGTGAATTAGAGTTGTTTACCAGAACTTTCTTGGTGATGGTGAGGTATGGAGTAAGTCTTCAGTATCTTTCCTAACGATGGCCTCTTAAAACTGGGAGTGGAAAGTAAGTGCATCTCCCTTTGAGAAAATAAACAGCTTACTAAAGTCGGTGAATAAAGTCTTTCAGCTTACCAAATACTGATTCTTGATCCAGGACAAATCTATCACTAGGGCTGCACCTGAGTTTTAGGGGACAGCTTTCCTCTTTTCTGTGTTAAGATAAAAAAGAAAAAGAAATGGTCAGAATAGAAAGTTAAGCACAGGCTGAACCTGATAAGAAACAGGACTGTGTGGGGCATTGATGGACGCAGGAGTAAAGAGAAGTGATAAATGAACTGAAGACAGACTGAGAGCTGTTCATTTAAAGGAATCCTGTGCCCCCACACCTTTTTTTTTTTTTTAAACAGTCCACTGGTATAATTTCAATGGAGTCTTGGTTGTAAATACATCTCTTTCTCTCTCACCTCTACTCCTGAGTAACTAGCTGATTTTCCAACTTGCAATCCAGAGATCAAAGCAGTAAAACAAGACAAACGGAGGCTAACATATTGTGCAAGCAAATATTCACTACTTCACTCCCCACCAGGTTATCTTTTATTTATCTATTTAAAATGTTTATTTATTTTTGAGAGGGAGAGATAGAAACTGAGCAGGGTAGGGACAGAGAGAGAAGGAGACAGAATCCCAAGCCCCTAGCCCCATGTGGGGCTTAAACTCATGAGCGGGAGACCCGAGTCAAAAGCAGGAGTCAGACGCTTAACCAACTGAGCCACCCAGGTTCCCCCCACCCCAATTTATCTTTTAGGTAAGTCAAGATGTTTAGCCATAAAGCTCTCTGACATTGGGAAATACAGAGCCCCAGATGGAAGTAGAGGGCTGTGACTTTCCGCTCCTACTCACCGCTAACAGGGGACCTCCAAGAGGCATCAGAAAGGGGAGGGCTTTTATTTTTTCTTATTTGGCAGAAACAGGGTTGAAGGGGGTGCTGGAGACAGGAAAAGGCCTCTGTGGGTCCCTGGATGTAGCCGCTCTTTTTCCGTTCTGAGGACATCTCTCTTCCCACCTTGGGACTTCCCACCCACCTCCTGGTCTTCTCTCTTCCATCCAAAGCCTGCTCACCCTTCAGTCACAGTTTAAATGTCTCTTCCTCAGGGAGGTCTTCCCTCACTGCCCTTGCCTGGCTCTTTTCCTCTCATTCAATACACCAGCACCCTCTACTTCTCCTTTATGATGCTTATCACAGTTTAATAAATGTAAATCCTATTGTCCTCTACACTGTAAACTCCAATAAGAGCAGGAACCAAGACTGTCACCTTCCTTACTCAATTCCCTGCATTCACAACAGTGCCTGGAACATGGTAGTCTCACAGTAAACGTTTATTGAATGGATCCTTGAAGTAGATATTAAAAGACTTGGGTTTTAGACCCAACTGTGTCATTGACTTGCTATGCGACCTTGAGCAAATGTTTTCTTCTCTAAAGCAGTTTACAGCTACAAACGTTTTATGTGCCTGCTTCTATTTAGTCCTCACCACAGCCCGAGAGCAGATGAGTACTATTTGTTATCCACATCTCGTAGATGAGAAAAGGTTAAAGACTGGGTCCAAGTTCACACGGTATTCAAATCACACGATAGCGATGCCTCAGTTTCCCTGCCTATAATGCTAAGGCGTTAAGCTAGGTAAATTCTGAGATCCCTTCAAAGTCCTATTTTGTAGAAGTTTGAAACTCTAATATTAAACTGGAACTAGTAAAATAGAATGGCTACAGTGGGGATGGATATAGAAAGATCAGCTTAAAAATTTGATTCTATTGATGTAGGTCTAGGAACACGAGGGCCAGGGGGACAGGGCCAGCAGAAAGAAGGTCCGCTCATAAGAAGTGATGTGTCTATTCTCATTCCAACTTATCCAAAAAGTTAAATGACTCCAGCAAGCTTTAGCAGTTGGCATAGCACTTGGCTTTATAAGATTTGACAAAGATCAGGGAGGAGTCAATAGTTTGCCAGAAGCTAAATGATACATTCCAAATACGGCATCTCATTTATAGTCACTCTTTCTCACTCTCTTGCCTCCCCACCCGTGTTTTTTTGTCTCCTTGTTCTGGAATTTCTTGCTATCTGACAGCAAAGCAAATGAGCTCTGCCCAGTGAAGAGTGAAAGCACAACTCCTGTACCGTGCTTTGCTCACTGCCTCTGTTTAATCGTGCATGACTTCCCGAGTAATTGGAGATGTTGGAGGTGAAGTGAGGAATGTGCAGATTCTCCAGCTCTCTTGATGGTCACCATCTGGCTTTGAGGATCCAGAGATACTGTCGTAAGCAAGGACAGTAATGCTATTGAGGGGCAAGGTGAGAGTGAGCCACCGGGAAAGTGGGTGGGCAGGGCTTCCCCTGGATTTCTAGGTCCGGCATCACTGGCAGTGCAGAATGTATGTGCTGACCAAGCTGCTGATGCAGTGGATTCCTTCAAAGCTCTGTCACCAACTCCGGTGACCTTGGCAAATTCACTCTTCTGGGCTCAGTGCTTCTCCATCTATAAAGAAAAGATAATGGAACATTACGGGGGTGCAGAGGCTTAATTATTATTTGCAGAGGACTTGGATATTCTTGGATGAATGGCGCAATCAAGGTGCTCTGCAAAATATTATCATTTTGCATGTCAGTTAGCAGGATGGCTTACACCTGTCACTGCATACGGGGTGAGTCTTAATAGAGGAAGTGCTGCAGATATAAAGAGGAAGAAATAAGGGGCTGGAGACTGGCTAATGCATGGAGATAACAGCTTTTCAGTCCAGTTGACCATCCTTCCAAGTTCTTATTATTCCTAGTGTTAGCTACTATAGCACATTAAAGATGGCCACAAATTCGTTGATTGTCTTTTTATCAAGAAGCGTTCCCTCTTCTCTTGAACCTGGGCTGGACTTGGAGTATGTGGAAGTGACATCAAGGCAAGTGTAGTCTTGGCAGCCAGAGACCGGTAGCACTTGTCCTGGTCTCAGGGAGCCTGGGGCTACCATGTGAGAGTTCCAACTTGCCTGCTGGAGAGTCCGAGTGAACGCATCCTGTGACTCTATGGAGAGTGGTCACCAAGGAACAGGGTATGTGAGGAAAGCTTTCATGGAACTTCTTGGAGCTCTAGATCAGTTCACCTGCCTGCTGAACATCCCCAGGCAACCCAGTTGTTGCCACATGGAACATAAGAATCATTCAGTTAAGCCCTACTCGAATGTCTGATCCACAAAATCATGAAATATAATAAAATGGGGATTTGGATATGAATCCATGTGTGAATGAGTCTGGAGCTTATGGTCTTTCCATGACAATACCCACTTTCCTTGGCCCATCTTTCCTGAGGGCCTGCCCTGGTACATGAGGTATTGATTTAATACTGTGTTTTTTGGGCTGAATACTGCCCAAATTCCATTCTTATGCAAGCACAGAAGGATATGTTATCATTCAGCAGTCAATAATTGGAAGTAGCTCTCAGATATTTATTGCCAGATTATTTTTAGCTGAGAGCAAGATGTGATCATCTCTAAGAATGATCACTAACATTTATTGAAAAATTCTCTGTGCCAGGCTCCGTGCTTTACCTCTAAATCCTCACCATGATTTGTGAGATGTGTACTGTTATCTCTCTTCCTTTTACGGATTACGTCCAAAATCACCTAGCTGTCTCACCAAGATTAGATTAGACCCATGCAGGTCCTATTCTGACCAGTATGTTAGTTAGTATGTTAGCCCCTTCAAACGGTCTCAGAGTTAACGGAACATTGAGTAATGCCTCTTCCAGACCCCTCATTTCAGAGAAGTGAACTACTTTTAACATTCTCTTATGGATGTTTTGTAGACCTCATCAACCACTACTATCTGTGTCACTTACTGCTCTGCAATATACTAGCCTTCTTTCTCTTTCTCAAAAACCTAAGCTTGGGCCTTCCCTACAGCCTTGGCACTTGCTGTTTCTTATACCCAGAGTACTCTTCATCCACATCTTTCCGTTTTTGCTTCTTTTATTTAGCTGTCACTTACAGAACACTTGCTGTACCAGTCTTTGTATATATTAACTCATTTCAATCTTCACAATCACCTGGGGAAACTGAGGCATGGATAGGTTAAGTCACTTGCCCAAGGTCACACAGCCAGTTAGTGATAAAGCCAGGATTTGGATCCAAATTGTTGGCTCTGGCCATCATCCGTGCTCTCAACTCATACCATGCCGGCTCAACCTCCTGATGTTCAGTGCTGAACTTAAGGTCACATTACACTGTTCTTATTACACATTCCACAGCACTTAATCATGATCCGAATTTGCCATGTTTGTTTGTTTGTTGTCGGTTGGCTATCTGTCCCCTCTCCCCAGGACATGTGTACCCCATGAGTATGGGTACGTGGGTTTGTCCTGTTCACCACAAAATTTCTAGTGTCTTTAGTAAGTCAATGAGTGGAATAAAGGCCCACAAAATCGAGTAAGTTTGTAGGGGAAGAGGTGATTGGGCAGCGTGGTCATCCTGACTTCAATCTGATTCCAACTTTGCTTCCCTTTTTTCTTTGTCATTCTTTACTGTTGCTCTTTCTTGGAGAAGTGGCCCTTTTAAGGGGGAAAACACACAAGTCTAGCAAAAACAGATCTGGCTTTGAGTCTGTTTGGTTCCTGCCAACTGCTGGGGGAAGGCACTGGGTAGGCCATTTAGCCTTTAGGAGTCTGTTTTCTTTCCTGAAAAAGGGGGGGGTCCCCTTTTTCCCCCACAGGGCTGGTTTGTGGCTTAAATAGCAATAATAGTAGCAGCAGTCATAGCTAATGTGAATCAGTCCCACCTGTGTGCCAGGCCCTGCGCAAAGCCCATTACTTGGGTTGTCTCAGTGCTTCTCAAAACCTTATGAGTAAACCGGGGCATGGAGAAGTTTGATATTTTGTCTGAATAAGAATCAGATTGTGAGCCCATGCAATCTGACTCCAAGATCCAAACTCTGAACCCCTAAGAATGCACATCTAAAGTGCTATGAAAAATGTTGGTGATTATCATCGGTGCGATGTGGCGCATAATGAGGAATTGGTGGTTGCCTGTTGGGGTTAAATCTATAGCCAAGAACAGCACTGTGTTTGGCCTGCTGTGGGTTGAAGTTAGCATCCTGTAACAGATGTGCTTCACCCTGGCAGGAGGCTGACAGGATGATAGAGTATTGCTCCCAAGTTGGCAGGGTGGGCAGGGACAAAGCAGGAGAGAGAGAGAGAGAGAGTGGGAAAAAAAAGAAGGTTAAAACATCTCAACATTTCATAGAGCAAATGCCTCCCTTTCCTGCTGAACATTAGCTGGCATTTAAAGAAAATTATATAACTGTGCAACTTCCATATAATAAATTGGCTTACAGCTGGTGCAGTATGTTTCATATCTTTTTAAAAACTAGAGCAATATGTTGGTAGAATAAACACAGTTGTACTTCAGCACGTAAAAATTGAGATAGATATTAAAACGCCTGTTTCCTGTTGTGTGAACCAATAGGAGGTATTAGAATCATTTTTACTGATTATGGTAATACATGTTGCTATTGAAATGAACAGCTTACTTATAAAAAAAATCATGAGTATTATTAGCTTCTTTGCATGACAGTCGTTCCCCATCCATTTTTAATGTTTTAATCTGGAAAGCTCATTGACATTTCATGTTGGCAATACATGGAGTGCTGCATCGCAGTGCGGCCACTTAGGGACAAGAGCACGTCAAGATGGGGGGCAAGGAGGATCAGAGGTGCGGAGGGAGAAAGCACTGATTCAGCTGAAGTCCAGGCTGAATCAAACATTTCATGAGTCCACTATTTACTTATCACTATGGCACCTGAGGAGGTAATAAAAACTAACATTTGCATAATGTGCTGTAGTTTACACAGACTATTGCATACTTTCTTTCCTTTGAACTCGGAGTTTATTATCCCCATTACAAATGTCGAAATCGACACGCAGGAAAGATGTGACATGCCTAATTTATCATTAGGTCCTGGAAGATCTAGGGTTTGAATCACTGTCTTCTGACGACAAGGTCTGTTGAATTACATTCCGCTCCCCCTGATACGATTACTCTTACTATTTTGTCTGATCCCTTGACAGGGAATAGAAACAAAAGATCTGGCCTGTGAATCCAGTGATACTGCTGGTGTTTTTAATATCAGGTCAGCTGACAAAAACAATGTAGTTTATCTTTCCAGAATCGTATACAACACTTTTGGTATTCATTCATTCATTCATTCATTTATACATATTTATTTAACATCTGTGAACATCTTTGATGTTCTAAGTTAAATGATCTATGTTAGAGTAAATACAAGTGGAGGAATATTATGCAAGAAATAAAAGAATGAGGTAAATCTGTATGCAGTGACACATCGAGATTTCCAAATCTTACTGTTATACAAAAAGAGAAAAATACTTACAGTAGATATGATTGATAGTTTAAAAAATCAGGGAAACAATAATTTGTGTGTTTGTGTATATATATCTATGGAGAGATACATATATACACTCAGAAAGTCAGACACACACACACTAAAACATGGTCAAAAAGATTATATTCTGTACAAATGGCTACCCCTGGTGGGGGAAGGGTTGGAGGGTTAACATAAATGTAACAGATAAAGGTTCTGCTTTATTTGTACTTTCTCAATTTTTTACTCATAGAACTAAAATTAAAAACTCTTTCATCTCATGTCAGAGTGAAGAACACTTCTTTCTCAGAGTAACAAAGGAATCCAAGTGCTATATCTCAGCTTGGGCTGCTATAACAAAGTACCATAGACGGGTGGCTTATACATAACAGAAATTTACTTCTCACAGTTCTGGAGGCTGGAACTCCAAGGTCAGGTGCCAGCTTGGTTGGGTTCTGGTGAGGACCCACTTCTGGGTTGCAGACTGCTGACTCCTTGTTGCAGAAAGAGGACTAGAGAACTTTCTGGGGTCTCTTTATAAGGGTACTATCCCATTCATGAAGGCTCTACTGTCATGACCTAATCACCTCCCAAAGGTCCCACCTCCTTACACCATCACACTATGGGAGCAGGAATTTGGTGGGGGACACAAATATTCATCCCACTGCACTCTGAAATATGGTTGCATATTCATAAAAATAAAGTTTTCCTCTAGACCCCAAACAGCCTCCTTTCTCTGTCTTCTCGCACTGAAAGGGCTAGGAAAAAAAATGGAAATTACCAATAATATATCAGTTTTCTGATCATTGAAAATCGTTCTTTTAAATAGTAAGCTTTTTCATGGGGTCTCTGCATATAATTCTGGAGAGCTAGTTGGACGGTATGTGACATTAGCTGGGCTATTGTAATTCTATTCTTGGAGCCATATTGTGATTTCAAGTGCGTTACCTATCACTTGCTAACTTCAGTGGCTTTTTTGAAAGTTGAGTGGCTTTCAGTGGAATACATTCAACACAGAGACTTCTCTCTGCTCTCTCCAAAAGTAAAATCACACAAAAATTGCTAAATAAGGCAAATAAATAAAAACATAACTGACTTTAGTGGCAGTGGAGGTACACCACTCTCATCTCCATCCAGAGGACCTGGTGTGAGCAGGGTCACTGGCTGACAGGTACCAGCTGTTGTACCTTCAGACCCACTACATTATGGGCACCGAGACCACATTCCTGCTGGGATGCTCCCTGGCAATGACTGAGGGTGGTGAAGGAAGTAGAGCCAGGCCGTTTATGCCCAGTGCAGGACTTCTATGGACTTCTCTGCCTGGAGATTCCCCATCGGCTGTTAGAACTTCACCAATGTCCGTGATCTTCTTCCCTACCCCTGCTGCCCCCCCCCCTCTCTTTTCAGAGATGTCAGTACATCAGCACAGTTCAAAGGCTCTCCCTACCTACTCTTCCTCTATTTCTCCCTCTCCCTTACCCTCTACAGGTGTCTCCTCTCATTGCTTGCAGGTCTGATTGTATCTTGTCCCCTGCTCCTCAGAGGACCTGAGCTGACACAGACCTAAACAAGATACAGATCCCTGCAACAATGACAATGGGAAAGGGGATTCTAGCAGTCTTTGATCATAGTTTGGAAGATGGAAAGTGGACAAATGAGTGGTAAGTGTCATAGCAGAGTGGAGAAAGCTATAACCTCTCTGCCATGTAGGCTGGGGGTGGGAAGTGTGTGATTCAAGCTGAAGAGTTCTAGAAAGTCTGGAATTAATAGCGTCTTGTATCCTTCAAGCTTGTGATTCAGAATAGGGCTAAAGTGAGGGGGTTGATGGAAAGTCTGAACAATTATGACAGATCAGAAGATCTTTCACTCCCTCCCAGCTTGGAAGGAAAGAAGTTTGAGCTTTTTAGTTCAGAAAGTCTCTCTCCCCCTGGGACATCAGGCACAGAAAAGACAGAGCAGGATGTCTGCATAGGTGACATCGTGAGAATTTCTACCACTTTCTTACCCATTAAGTTTCCAGAATGCTGGCACCAGCCTTATATAATGCACGCAGGTGGTGGAGGCTTTCTCTTGGAAAAACTTATCTATGAAAAAAATAAAGTGGTACTGACATCAAGAGGTCCCCCAAGGAAATTCATGGCCCTTGCTTATTCACCCTATAATGCTCTGCTCAGTCACACGTAGTTTTCTATCAGCTTTTTAATGCTTATCTCTTAAGTATGGCTGAACAACCAAGGTTAGCCAGACATGAAAACATGAAAAAAAAAAAAAAAACCAGGAAAAAAAAAGAATGTAAGAGAAAACAGAGACATGGTAGAGAACAGACAAAAACCAAAATAAACCCAATCATCACTACAATTTTTAGATAAGGAATTGGAGCCATGAAACAAAAATCTAAAAACTAAAAGAGTGTTCAGAGAAGAAAAAATAAGTAATGCAAATTTAAAATAGAACAGCTGAAATTATTATTTCAATAGAAGAGTTTTTTGAGGTAAAGCTATGAGATTTTACTATAAATTAAGACAAACAGAGAAAATATGAGAAAAGATTTCTAAATTGGAGAGTTTAATAAGACTAACATCTGACATCACTGAACTCCAAATGGGAAGACAGATACATTGAGGAGAGGAAATAACAAAAGAAATATAGAAAGATTGTCCCCCCAAAAAAGTGTGCCTGATATTCCAGATTAGAAGTTCCCCTGAGTGTCAAGCATAACAATTACCAGACACACACACACACACACACACAGGCTTTCAAGCACCGGGGATAAAGAGACATTTTCTCAGCTTCCAGGAAGAGACTGGGAATGATTTGTGTTAAAACTACTCACCAACATAATTGCAAATTAGATGGCAATAGAACAATACTTTAAAATTGTCGTCAGAAGTGGTTGACAAGCTAGAATTGTATACCCAGTGAGACTATAAGTCACTGCGTAAACCAACAATATTTTTAGTGAAGCAAGTTGTCAAAAATTTTTTCTACCAATCACCTTTTGTCAGGGAGCTATTTGAGAGCATGCTCCCCCAAATGAGAGAGTAAATCAAGAAAAAGAAACAAAGCAGAGGATTCAATACAGGTGTGAAGAATTCTCAGATGATGGGGAAGGAAAAAAAATAAAAAAACAGGGCACCATCTATACAGCAGGCTTCGAAAAGAACCAGCTGAGATTAGAACTTAGTTGCGGGGGGGGGGGTGTTTTAAGAGCCATTATCTCTAAGAGAAAAAGAAAACAATGAATTGGATAGATTTACTGATGTTATTGACTCTATTGAGGATCAGAGATTTGGGGGCGGAGCTGGAAATACATATGTAAGAAGATAAGCAAACAAATGAAAGCACCCATTATTAACTCTTGGAAACACAAATTTTATATCAGCAAGGAGTTCTATGAAACACTGTGTAGTACAGCTGTGAACAAACAACTGGAGTCATATTGATGTGAACACTACTATTGATTAGCCTAAAGAGTATTATGTGATTTCACTGGGAGGATGGGGAAAGGGGGTTGGGGTGGGAAGAAGAGTTTCAGGGCATATTGTACAGTAGGAGGTCAATATAGAAATGGGAAATAAATCAAGAATGGCAGTATAAGCATGTTATTTAGAATGCGGAAGATAAATAACAGAAGAGACGCCTAAGAAATTTGGAAGGTGGGGGCGCCTGGGTGGCTCAGTCGGTCAAGCCTCCAACTCTTGATTTCAGCTCAGGTTATGATCACAGTTTGTGGGATCCAGCCCCACATCAGGCTCTGTGCTGACAGCGTGGAACCTGCTTGGGATTCTCTCTCTCTCCCTCTCTCTCTGCCCCTCCCCCACTCATTCTCGCCCTCTCTTTCTCTCTCTCTCCCTCTCAAAATAAATTAATTTAAAAAATATTTGGAAGTGGCCACCTGTAGGTAGCTGGAACTGGAGGGGAGCAAGGACAGAGCAGGAGACAGCTCCTTCCATGTCTAAACCTTGTGGTCTTCTTCACCTTCTAAGTCATATAGAAAAATCCTTTGATAAAATTATAAATTATATAATTTATAATTATAAATAAATATTAAAATAATTTATATAATTATAAATAAATGTTATAAAAGGCATGGATTAGAAAACTGAGGGGAGAAGTATCCCTCCCTGCCACAAAGGATTTTTCGAGATAAAAATTTCCAAATTCCTTATTGTCTCATTCCTTTTCTGATGTGCTCTGGGGGAGACAGTAAAACAGACCCTTTCAAGATCAGACATTCTGAACTTAGCTTCTTCGCTTTGTTTCTAAAACCCAGGAAGCTTTTTGTTGCACTGTTTGATTTTTTAACAACAATCTTTCAATTTTTGGTAAAAATCAATGATCACAACCATAAAAATTGAAGTGCTGATCTTAGTTGATGTCCTGTGTATGCAAATAGCCCTCTGGTAATAACAATAAAAAAGCTTCAATAAATTCAATATAATATGAATGCAGAAGAGGCAGACTATTAAGGCCTTTCTATGAGCCAGATACGGAGCAGAGCACTTACTGTGCACGGTGTCATTTAACCCTTACAACAACTCCAGCAAGCACTTATGGCCCTCATCACCTTGAGTTTCCCAAGACTAGCAGGGTCTAATTGCACACATCTTGCTTCTCAAAATGCTGGGTAACCTCCCAGTTTCTTAGGCAGTAGTAGCCAAAAGAGGCATGCGATCTTAATCTAATTAGACCTCACCATATAATTTCATCCTCACAGAAATTTTGGAATGAATGCAAGGCAGGCGTTAGTTTCTCCATTTTACCAACAATTAAAATAAAGCTTAACTAAGTTGAATGATTTGTTAACATATACCCAGAGTAGGAAGTTATATTGCTGGAAAGAACCCCAGTCTTTCAACTCTGAGCCCCAAGGAAGTTTATCAGTTAAAGAGAAATATTTTGGGGGCACCTGGGGGGCTCAGTCGGTTGGGCGTCTGACTTCGGCTCAGGTCCTGTTCTCACAGTTCGTGGTTCGAGCCCCGCGTCAGGCTCTGTGCTGACAGCTCAGAGCCTGGAGCTTGCTTCGGATTCTGTGTCTTCCTCTCTGTGGCCCTCTCCACTCACGCTCTCTCTCTCTCTCTCTCTCTCTCTCTCTCAAAAATAAACATTAACAAAAAATTAAAGAGAAATATTTTTATCTTTGTTGTGGTGGACATTCGTGCTTCTGCTCAAACTATGATAGCCCAGAGGAGTTGTCTATCCAGCTCACACTCTTGCATTCTTTGCAGACATCAGACCACGGAGAGTCTGTAGCTATAGTTCTCTGGACCTGGTTTGAAATATATACACTTTTTTTTTTCTTCACACAATGGTGTTCCTTTTTCATATAATTGAAAGTCAGAATTATTCTAATCAACTTGGACTCATTTATGGTAATTTATACCCTTAAACATCCAAATGTCATATTTCTAGCAGAAGCCCGAGAATGACAATCACATGTACGATCAGAATGCTCTCCAGGTCCATTGTGCAGGACTGGAGAGCAGGGAGCTTTGCAGGGGAGCTCTTAAATTCCAGAGCAAGACTATAATTAGCTGTAATAGGACCCAGAGTAACTTCACTGTCATAATTCTCAGCAGGAAAACAATTATATTGCAGCCATATAACTAGACAGACATGCTGTAAATACAAAACATTCTCTGGAAATATATGCTCTATATTTCTAAATACATGGAAAATTAAATAAGACACTTCTTTGCTAATTGTAATTCAATACAGTATTATTTTCTTTTCCTCAACATTTTTTTTCTTTTCCTTTCCTTTCCTATTTGGTTTCCTGCCCAATTTTAGATTTTCTATGTTAAAATATAAGGAAGGCATATCTCACTTAGGAAACATATAATAAGGGAAACAACGATGAATTTAAAATATGGTATATTCCAGGAGAGCCTGGGTGCCTCAACTGGTTGAGCATCTGACTCTTGATTTCGGCTCAGGTCATGATCCTAGGGTCAGGGATAGAGCCCCATGTCAGGCTCTATGCTAAACCTGGACCTGCTTAAGATTCTCTCTCTCTCTCTCTCTCTCTCTCTCTCTCTCTCTCTCTCCACCCCCCCATGTGACCCTCTCCCCTTCTTGTGTATGCTCTCTCTCCAAAATAAACAAATAATAAAATAAAATAAAATAAAATAAAATAAAATAAAATAAAATAAAATAAAATAAAATAAAATAAAATCTGGTATGTTCCAGACAGGCAATCTGGGGCCAAGAGAGCCCTGATCTGGGATCTGGGAGACTGGATTTTTTTTTTAATTGAGATATAGTTGAGGGTGCTTGGGTGACTCAGTCAGTTAAGCATTCAACTTTGGCTCAGGTCGTGATCTCGCAGTCTGTCGGATTGAGCCCCACGTCAGGCTCTGAGCCTGCTTGAGATTCTGTGTCTCCCTCTCTCTCTCTGCCCCTCCTCCGCTTACATTCTCTTTCTCTGTCTGTCTCTCTCTCTCTAAAATAAATAAACATTAAAAGAAATTTAAATTGAGATATAATGGACATATAACATTGTATTCGTTTTAGGTGTACAAATATGATTCAGTCTGTGTATATATTGCAAAGTGATCACCAGGATAAGTTAACATTCATCACCACACACATAGTTACAAATGTTTTTTGTGTGATAAGTGCTTTAAGATCTACTCTCTAGCCAACTTTCAAACTTACAGTACAGCATTGTTAAGTACAGTCACCATGCTGTACATTACATCCCCAGGACTTATTTATCTTATAACTAGAAGTTTGTACTTTTTGAGCACCTTCACACATTTCACCCACCCCTACCTCTGGCAATCACCAACCAATCTGTTCTCTGTATCCAAGAGTCTGGTTAATTTTTTTTGATTCCACATATAAGTGAGATCATACAGTAGACACCTTTTGTCTGACTTAGATCACTTAGCATAAGTGAAATAAGTCAATAAGTAAATAAGGACCTTAGCCCTCAAGTTCCATCCATACGGTTGCCAATGGCAGGATTTTCTTCTTTTTTTTTTTTTTTTTTGTGATTGAACAATATTCCACTACACACACACACACACCACATTTTCTTCATCCGTTCATCCATCCACAGACACTTAGGTTGTTTCTATGTCTTAGCTATTGTATATAATACTGCAGTGAACATGGGGTGAAGGTCTTTTTAAGACAGTAATTTGGTTTCCTTTGGATAAATGCCCAGAAGTGGAAATGCTGGATCATATGGTAATTCTATTTTTAATGTTTTGAGGAACCTCCATACTTACAGAGTGGCTGTACCAATTTACATCCCTACCAGTATTGCACAAGGGCTCCTCCTTCTCCACATCCAAAGCTTATTTTCTTGTCTTTTTTGTAATGGCCATTCTAACAGGTGTGAGGTGATGTATCATTGTGGTTTTGACTTGTGTTTCCCCAATAATTAGTGACGTGGAGAACTTTTTCATGTACCTTTTGACCATTTTGTCTTCTTTGGAGAGACTGGATTTTTTATCTCGTACTGCATCTAACTGGACCAGTCATTTTGTCCTGAAGCCACAAAATGGCAGCTTACATATGAGTTCTGATGAATAAGTGACAGATGTCTTTGTTATAACCTGTGCAGTATTTGTGGGGGAAAGTTTGAGCCAACCTGTAAAAGTCAAAGGATTCTATAAGAAAATCTTGATTTCTGGTTTATCATGAAAACCTCAGAAGATGTGGCCCCACAGGGTCCACAATTCCTTAATGCAACAGTCAGCAGTGGCTGGGTAAATACTGCTTCGTTTGGGTGAGACATATGCTCCCCAGTTCACCACCAAATTCACTTGTTCATTCTGCTCATTTAAACTATCCACTTTGTAATCCATTTCCTCACCTATTAAAAGCAGAGGTTAGATTGAAGGTTGCAAGTTGGACCGCTTAAGTATTCATTCATCTTTTAAAATCTAGGATTTTGTACCATTACTAACTAAAAGACTGATTCACAAATGACTAAATGATATAAGGATTTTTTAAAAGCCTAAATTATATATTTTTCCTCTTTTCAGTTTGTATGCTTATGTTGCTGATAGTCTGCTTTTACCCCTGGTAGAAGAATCATGATAATCACAGATGCCTGCAAAAAATGCAGTCTCTCTCTGCATGGGAATTTACACCAAGTTAAATAGATAGTCTTACACATAAAGCTGTTTAAGCACTTGGAAATCTTTGGGTTTCCTGGGGTTAAATCAGAACCTTGACATCATTTTAATACAGTTTTATCTTCCTGTGACCTCCAAGGATCCTATATAATCCTAAAATCATAGCTATTCCAAGGGAATCATTTCCTCCTACATTCTGCTCTACAAAGACTGTGCAGCAAAGAGCTCCACAGGCACCAAAGAGGGAAAGAACAAATTCCTGAGTTCAAATGTAGGAGGTTCTGTCCACCCTACAAAAGCCTTGGTGCTCTTGGCCCCACCTTGGCCCCACTCATGTCTCCATGCAGAGAAAATGACCAATGAAGATGGAATTAGATTTCATTGTGATAAAAGTTACAGTTTCAGAGTTCTGAAACTATGACTTCCTAGCCTGCCATGACCTGCCGTCAGGATGGATAAAGGTACGGAGGATTTTACAAACCATCAATGCTATGAATATCTTTGGTTGAATTATCAAAGTGGAATTCTCAGTGTCCAAGCTTTTCTTTTCTAGTGGTTGACTGAAGAAATGGACATCCATTATAAGACTTGGGTGAAATATACTACTCTTTAATTAATCAAAATAATGTATCTGTGGATTATTGATGTTTTCCCTGGAGACAGTAATGTTATCTTCAAATACTAAGTGTTTTGTTTGTTTGCTTTTCAATTTTCATGCTTCTGTATACCTTTTATGCTTTTTATCACCTCAGTACATAGGATAGGATCTTCAGCACCATATTGAATGAGTGTGGTGATGGCCAAAATTTGATCTTAAGTGGAATACTTTAACATTTTACCATTGTCTTAAATCTTTGCTTGTTTGTTTGTTGATATGTATTATCAGGCTAAGGAAGTTCTTTCCACTTCTCTATGCTGAGAGGGTTTAGTATGAGTAGATGTTGAGTTTAATTTATTTTAGTTTGTTCACCCTAGAAAGTTTCCCTGTGTCCTATTGCCTTAGGCAGTCACTGA
Source organism: Panthera uncia (assembly GCF_023721935.1). NCBI lineage: Eukaryota > Metazoa > Chordata > Mammalia > Carnivora > Felidae > Panthera > Panthera uncia. Next base: position 106,060,552 of record NW_026057577.1, on the reverse strand, counting down.
TTTCTGTTGTACTTAGAATTTAACATGACTAGAGTTGTATAGGTTGTACTTTCTTATGTCTGGCTTCTTTTCATCAGTATAAATATTCATCCATGTGTTAGTTGTATCAGTAGTTCATTACTTCAAGACATATTTTAGATACAATCTGCATAAAGTTCACAATTCTAAAGTGTACAATTGGTGGTTTTTTACTATAGTCACTGTATTGTGCAACCACCACCACTGTTCTAGAACATTTCATCACTCCAGAAAGAAACCTTCCCCCTGTTAACAGTCACTCCCTACCATCCCCACCTCCTATCCCCTGACAACCACTCATTTACTCTCTGTCTTTATGGAGTTGCCTCTTTTGGACACACAATAATGGAGGCTTTTGTTTCTTTTTTAACTTAATAGAACGTTTCCAAGGTTCAGAGAAGATGGTGAATTTTATCTCATCTTTTTTTCCCCTGCATCTATTAAGATGACTCACATGATTTTTCTCTTTTAATGGGTCAATATAATCAACTACATCAATCAAAGTTTAATGTTAAGGTAAACTTGAATTCCTAAAAATATCCAAACTTAGTCCTGGTTTCTTAATTAAACTGGATGCCTGGTTCATTTACTTTTAGCCTTTATTTCTAAAATGTGTATTGGGGCACCTGGGTGGCTCAGTCAGTTGAGCGTCCAACTTTGGCTCAGGTCATGATCTCATAGTTCATGGGTTCGAGCCTCATGTCGGACTCTGTGCTGACAGTTCAGAGCCTGGGCCGGCTTTGGGTTCTGTGTCTCCCTCTCTCTCTGCCCCTCCCCCACTTGTGCTCTGTCTCTCAAAAATGAGTAAACGTTAAAAATTTTTTTTAATAAAATAAAATGTGTATTTAGGGGTGCCTTCCTGGCATACAGGCATGTGACTCTTGATCTCAGGGTTATGAGTTCAAGCCCCATGTTGACCATAGAGCTTATTTAAGAAAGAAAAAGAAAGAAAGGAAGAAAAAAAGAAAAAAAGAAAGAAAAGAAAAAAGAAAAGAAAAATAAAGTGTATTTAAAGCTAGTTACGTATTTTCCTAATAAATGTTGCTTTCTGGGGCACCTGGATGGCTCAGTTGGTTGAGCGTCTGACTCTTGATTTCAGCTCAGGTCATGATCCCAGGGTCATGGTATCGAGCCCCACATCAGGCTCAATGCTTAGCTTGGAACCTGCTTAGTATTCTCTGTCTCTCTCTCTCTCTCTCTCTCTCTCTCTCTTTCTCTCCCTCTCCCTCTGTCCTTCTCCCCTGTTTGCACTCTCTCTCTCTAAAATAAAAAAAATATATCATTCTCACTGTATCCCATAAGTTTGATGTGTAATATTGTAATTGATATTCAGTTTTAAATTTTAAAATTTTCTAACTTCTGTTATGATTTCACTGTGCCACTAACCCTTTTAATGTGCTTTTGAATTTTCAAATATATGGATGTCTTATATTTTTCTATTTTTTTTTAAATGTTTGTTTATTTTTGAGACAGAGACAGAGCATGAATGGGGGAGGGTCAGAGGGAGAGAGAGACACAGAATCCGAAGCAGGCTCCAGGCTCTGAGCTGTCAGCACAGAGCCCGACGCAGGGCTCGAACTCACGGACTGTGAGATCATGACCTGAGCCGAAGTCGGACGCTTAACCGACTGAGCCACCCAGGCGCCCCATTTTTCTATTTTTTTTAAATATTTAGAATTTTAACTTTGTTCTATTATGGTCAGAGAATTTTTTGGTAGCAAGCTAATCCTTTTAATCTGTTGACTTGTATGTTAACTGCGTTGTTTAGATTTTCTATATCCTAATTTTCTTTTTGGTATACTTGATCTACCAGTTACTGAGAATGTCCTTCTTGATGGTGGATTTATAAAATTCTTTTGTAATTCTGATCATTTTGACTGTATACATTTTGAAGCTATTAATTAGGTCCATATCAGTTTAGAATTATGTCTTTCTGGTGACGAGAGCCATTTATTCATAGGGACCCTCTTTATTAATGCTTTTGCCTAATGTCTAATTTATCTATTAATGTAGGCATCCTAGTTTTCTTTTATTATTTTCATAATATATACATTTTTCATACTTCTACTTTTTTAAGTTCTTTTGTATTATTAAATATAACTTCAAAAAGAGATCTGTTATGTAGTTGCAAAAAGATCATGCAGCTAGGATGACGCTTCAGAGATATCACAACTCGGGTAAGGTTATCTGACTCCAAAATCTTGTATCTCCTAGGCTATCCCCAAGGAGAGGGTCAGAGACTTGAGCTGAGGGCAATTCTTGGGAAAGAACACAGCTCTGAGCCATCATCAGGCAACACTTCTAGATACTGATGGAATGGTCATTTCGATATTGAACAGTGAATCTGGGTAGTACACCACAGCACCCATTAGTAAATCGTATGTGCTTTTGAGAGCTGCTTGCTTCAGATAATGAACTCATTAAATCTGGCACCAATTCCTCCAGGATTCTTTGTTCTTCTTCCTGGAGAAACTTAAAAGAGCAGGATTAGTTGAGTGGACTCTAGTCTCGGATACTGTAGCTGGTCTCAGGGTCAACTGAAATGTGTTTCTTCCCCTCTTCCTTCTCCCTCAGGCAATACCTTTTACTTAGTTGCTTACCCACTGAAATAACTCAGACCTTCTTTGATTAGTCTGAGCTTCTACTCACCATTTTCAGGTTGTGGCAGCTCTGCTTGTCTGTTTACCTTCAAAATTGGCAAGGGAGTACCAAGAGATGCTCTTGGAGATCACCTGGGTGCCCAATATACCTACTCCCAATGACCATTAGCAGAGTGGTGACACTTTTTTGCCTGCTGGTTTGGTGGTGTTAGAAGCCTACAGAGATAAGGGGCCCCCGTCTGGCTCAGTTGGTGGATTATACGACTTTTCATCTCGGGATTGTGAGTTTGAGCCCCAAGTTGAGTGTAGAGATTACTTAAAAATAAAATCTTAAATAAAAAGAAGCCTAAAGAGAATGGGTGGCAATCATAATTTAAAGTCTACTTGAACATTTGCAGTGTCTTCTTATGGACACACTGCACTCATAGAACTAGAACCCTTAGGTCTGAGAAGCATAGACTTTTGAAAATGGGATGCACAAATTCCCCAAGTTGGTCTCTAGGAATGATAGTTAACAAAACCACTCCAATTCCAATTCTTAGTTCTGGGACCTATGTATTCTACCTGTTGTGGACATAGCACCATATAAGAATTAAGTTAGGCTGTATTTCCCATGTTCAGTGTATCATCTCCAAGCTGGTGTCTAGGCATGACTTCAAAAGGCGATTTGATCATTCTATCAGGCCATCAACCTCGAAGAGTGAGGTATGTGACAGGATCATGGTCGTATGCCCATTGCCTTTCTCCCTCAGTCTGAGGCAGTGTTCGTGGAATCCCCTGCCATTGGATCAAACATTCTGAGTCCTCATATAGTGGTGCTGATTGAGACCGTATGGGAAGGAAGGGCAAATCTGTATTGAGAGAATTTTCCAATTTGCATCAAGATGAATTGCTACCCCTTCCAGGGTGGAAGGAATCCAATATAATCAACTTATATTGGCTAATCTCCTTGAATGGGAGCTAGTTCGGGGGTGCAGTATGGTGTCATCTGCTGGGAAGTTATATATTTGGCATTGGCAGTAGCTGGATCTGCCTTCCTGAGTGGCTGCCCTTACTATTGGCTAATGCCTAACCTCCATCCCAACCACCATAGCTATTCCATTTGTAGTAACATTGTACCAGCACTGCAGTGGTGAGTGACAGAGGTTGGATGATGTCATCTTGCTAAGACATCTGGTCTATCTGCTTACTAGTATCTCTTCCACTGTTCATATATCTTGTAGTTATTAACATTTAAATGAAAGATATTTACTATCTGTTCCCACTCTGGTAGTTCATCCACATATTTCTTCCTCAGACCTCCTTGTTCCTGATGTTTGAAACTCTCTCTTTCCAAACCACTTTCTTCTCATACAAAGTGGATGACTATTAGCATCACCTAAAACTCTGCCCACTGAGGGAACTTCCATTAACCATTGCCTTTCTGGGACATTCTCGAGTAAGGCAGTAACATAGCAGTTCATTTTTGGTTTGTGTTCACATACAAACACAATTTGAGCTATTTGGTCCATGAACCAAGCTCGGCCTTTTTCTCCTCTGCTCGCTAGTAATAAGGGACACCCTGCAACATGGCTATACATGTGAGTAGAGGGAGAAGCACTGGTATAACACATGTGGACATTGTGGGAATCTGGGTTATCAGCTTGTACTTCTTACTTATGCCTTCCGGCATAGTACTTGTACTTATGCCTATGGCATAGATGTGTTTGATACCACAACTACTGCTTCTATCTTTATTTATTTATTGAAAATATGTTACAGTTTACTTATATATTTCCCTATTAATGGGAATTGGGGTTTTTCCAATTTTTACAACTAAAATTTTGCTGAGATTCTATGTCTATATCTACTTGTTTACATGTACAAGAATCTCTCTAATACGTATATACCTAAAAAATTGCAATAAATATTGTATGTGCATTCTCAATATTATTATGTGTTGTATTTCCCTAAGTTCTAGTAGAGTTGAACATAAATGGCCATTTATTTTTCTTTTTTTCTATTCATCTCCTTGCCCTTTATTCTGTTGAATTTTTTCTTTAATATTTAATAACCCTTTCATTCATTTCTCTCACCTCCCACCACCTGGAAATCCATCCACATTTTTTCAAATGGCAAGATTTCATTCTTTTTCTATAGCTGAATAATATTTTATATATTATATATATTTTTATATATGTGTGTATATATGGCCCAATTATATATGTATAAAATTATATATATACCATATATATAATTATATATATAATTATATATATACCATATATATATATGGTACAATGGTACATATGGTAATATGGCACAATTTCTTTAGCCATTTATCCATCAATGGACATTTAGGTTGCTTCTGTATCTTGGCTATTATAAATAATGCTGCAATGAATTATGAATGAATATGGTATTGCATATAGCTTTTTGAGATGGTGTTTTCATTTTCTTTGGATAAACACCCAGAAGTGGAACTGCTAGATTGTATGGTAGTTTTATTTTTAACTTTTTAAGGAACGCTATGCACTTTTCCATAGTGGCCACACTAGTTTACGTTACGGTCAATAGTGCACAAGTGTTCCTTTTTCTCCACATGCTTGCCCACACTTGTTATTTCTTGTCTTTTTGATAACAGCCATTCTAACAGATGTGAAGTAATATCTCATTGTGGTTTTCATTAGCATTGGCCATCTGTATGTCATCTCTAGAAAAATGTCTATTCAGATCTTTTGCCCATTTTTTAGCTGGATTGTTTGGTTTTTTGATGTTGAGTTGTATGAGTTCTTTAAATAATTTAGATATTAACCTCTTATCAGATACATGATTTGCAATTATTTTCTGCCATTTAGTAGGTTGCCTTGGCATTTTGTTGATGGTTACTTTTGCTTTGTGGAAGCCTGTTGATGTAGTTTCACTTGTTTATTTTTGCCTTTGCTTTGGGAGTCAGATTCCAAGAAATCATCACCAAGACCTGTCAAGGAGCTTACTACCTATATTTTCTTTCAGGAGTTTTATGGATTCAGGTCTTACATTCAAGTCTTTAATCCATTTCGAATGATTTTTGTGTATGGTGTAAGATAGTGGTCAAATTTCATTCTCATGTGGATTTCCAGTTTTCCAAACACCAGTTAGTGAAGAGACTGCCCTTTCCCCATTGTATATTTTTGGCTCCTTTGTTGTAAATTAATTAACCATATATGTATGGGTTTATTTTGGGCTCTGTATTCATTTCCATTGATGAATGTGTCTATGTGTTTTTATGCCAATACCACACTATTTTGGTTACTACTACAGCTTTGTAATAGAATTTGAAATCAGAATTTGAAATTATGCCCCCAGCTTTGTTTTTCTTTCTCAAGATTCCCTCATGGTTCCATACAAATTTTAATATTGATTTTTCTGTATATATGAAGAATGCCATTGGCATTTTTAGAGATGGCATTGAATCTGTAGATGGAATAATATGGACATTTTAACAATGTTAATTCTTCCAATCCATGAGAATGGAATATTTTTCCATTTATTTGTGTTGTCTTCTTTTTATTAACGTCTTACAGTTTTCAACATGTAGGTCTTTCACTTCCTTGGTAAATTTATTTCTAGAGGTGTTCTTCTTTTGGCGAATTATAAATGGGACTTTTTTCTTAATTTCTCTTTATGATAGTTCATTAGTAGTATATAGAAATGCGACAGATTTTTGTGTATTGATTTGTATTCTTCAACTTTACTGAATTTATTTATTAATTCTAACAGTTTTTTTAATGGAGTCTTTATGGTTTTCTCTTTATAATATCATGCCATCTGCAAATAGTGACAGTTCTACTTCTTTCAACTTTGGATGACTTTTATTTCTTTTTCTTGTTTAATTGCTCTGACTACGAATTTCCAATTTGAAATTAAATAAAAGTGGTGAGAAGGGGCATCCTTATCTTATTTATGATCTTAAAGGTAAAGCGTTCAGCTTTTCATTATTTAATATGATGTTGCCTGTGAGCTCATCAAATATGGCCTTTTTTACATTGAGGTAGGTTTCCTCTACATGTGCTCTTTTGAGAGTTTTTATTTAAACATTAAATGGATGTTGAAATTTTTCATGCTTTTTTCTGCATCTGTTGAGATGATCATATGATTTTTACCCTTCATTTTGTTAATATGGTATATCACATTGATTGATTTGTGGATATTGAACCATCCTTGCATCCCTAGAATAAATACCACTTGATCATGGTGCATGATCTTTTTAATGTGTTGTTGAATTTGGTTTGCTAATATTTGCTGAGAATTTTTGCATTTGTGTTCATCAGGGATATTGGCCTGTAATATTATTTTCTTGTGGAATCCTTGTTTGGTTTGATATCAGGGTGAGGTTGGCCTTGTAAAATGAGTTGGGGAGAGAGTTCCCTCTTCTGTTTTTTGGAAGACTTTGAGGATTGGTATTAATCTTCTTTTTTTATTTATTTTATTTATTTTTTTTTTAATTTTTTTTTTATTTTTGGGACAGAGAGAGACAGAGCATGAACGGGGGAGGGGCAGAGAGAGAGGGAGACACAGAATCGGAAACAGGCTCCAGGCTCCGAGCCATCAGCCCAGAGCCTGACGCGGGGCTCGAACTCACGGACCGCGAGATCATGACCTGGCTGAAGTCGGACGCTTAACCGACTGCGCCACCCAGGCGCCCCTGTATTAATCTTCTTTGAATGTGTGATAGAATTCACCAATGAAGACATCTGGTTCTGGACGTTTTGGGTTGGGAGATTTTGACTACTGATTCAATCTCCTTATTACTAATCACTCTGTTTAGATTTCTATTTCTTCATGATTCAGTGTTGGTAGGTTGCATGTTTTTAGGAATTTATTTCCTCTTGATTGTTCAGTTTGTTGCAACATAATTGTTCATAGTCATCTCCTATAATCTTCTGTATGTCTGTGGTACAAGTTGTAACATCTCTTTCATATATTATTTTATTTATTTGAGCCATCTCTCTATTATTTTTTCTCTTGGTGAGACTACCTAATGTTTTCAATTCTGGTTATTAAAAAAACAAAAACAAAAACAAAAACAAAAAACCAAACAGCTCCGAGTTTTGTTGATCTTTTCTATTGTGTTTTTAGTCTCTCTTTCATTTATTTCTTCTCTAATTTTTGTAAATTCCCTTCTTCTACCAACTTTGGGCTTTGTTTGCTATTCTTTTTCTAGTACCTGAGATGTAAGGTCAGGTTGTTTATCTGAGCCTTTTCCCATTTCTTGAGGTAAGCCTATGTCACTATGAATTTCCCTCTCAGAACTGTTTTTGCTACATTCCATAAATTTTTCTGTGTTATATCTTCATTTTTGTTTGTCTCAAGGTATTCTTTATTTCTTTTTCAATATTTTCTTTGATTCATTGGTTATTCAGTAGCATATTGTAAAATTTCCACATATTTGTGAATTTTGTAGTTTTCTTTGTATAATTGATTTAGTTTCATATCATTGTAGTTGGAAATGATGCTTGATTAAATTTTATTTTTGCTAAATATATTAAGATTCATTTTGTGGCCTAACATATGATCTGTCCTGGAGAGTATTCCATATATACTTGAGGCAAATGTTAATCTATTGCTTTTGGATGGAATGTTTGATGTGTATTTTTAAAGTCCATCTGGTCTAATGTGTCATTTGAGGCTGATGTTTCCTTTATTTTCTGTCTGGATGATCTATCCATTGATGGGTGGATAAGTGGGATATTAGAGTTCCTACAGGAACTCTGTTACTATATTGCTACCTATTTCTCCTGTTAGGTTTGCTTATAAAAAGAGCTTTATATATATAGATGTCCCTATGTTGTATGCATAGATATTTACAAACAGAGGCTTATACCCTCTTGTCTGATTAACCCCTTAATCATTATGTAATGCTCTTCTTTGGCTCTTATTATGATCTTTGTTTTAAAGACTATTTTGTCTGATATATGGATAGCTACTCCAGCTTTCTTTGTTTTCAGGTTTTTTTTTTAGGTTTTTAAAATGTTTATTTATTTTTAGAGAGAGAGAGAGAGCGAGAAGAAGCAGGGGAGGGGTAGAGAGAGAGAGAGAGAGAGAGAGGGAGAGAGAGAATCCCAAGTAGTCTCCATGCTCTCAACACAGGGCTCGATGCAGGGCTTAATTCCATGAACTGTGAGAGCCTGACCTGAGCTGAAATCAAGAGTTGGTAACTTACCTGACTGGGCTACTCAGGCACCCCTGTTTTCACTTTGAATTGAATATCTTATTATCATCCCTTCATTTTCAGTGGTGTGTCCTTACATCTAAAGTGTGTCTCTTATAGACAACACATAAATGGGTTATGTTTTTGTTTTGTTTTGTTTTCATCCATTCAGCCACTCTATGTCTTTTGTTTAGAGAATTTAGTTTCTTTACATTTAATGTAAGTATTGATAGGTATGCATTTATTACCATTTTATTAATTGTTTCCTGAATTTTGTTGTAGGTTCCTCTCTTCTCTTTCTCTTTTTATTATTATTATTGTGTGTGTGTGTGTGATTTGAGTACTTTCTTAAGTGATATGCTTACTTTTTCTTTAAATTTTGCATATTTATATTAAATTTTTACTTTTTAGTTACTATGTGGCTTACATATAACAACTTATATTTGTAAAAGTTTAAGTTGATAACATGTTTGCATTCTAAAGCTCCACATTTTTACTCTCTTCCTTACGCTTTACGTTTTGATTTCACATTTCATGTCTTTTTTATCTTGTGTACCCCTTGCCTAATTATTGCAATCACAGTTGTTTTTATTACTAGTGTTTTAACTTTCATACTAGCTTTATAAGTGATTACTCTACCACCTTTACTATATATTTACCTTTCCAGTGAGATTTATTCTTTCATATGTTTTCTTGTTGTTAATATGTGCCCTTTACTTTCAATTTAAAGAAGTCCCTTCAGCATTTCTCGAAAGGCCAGTTTAGTGGTGATGAACTCCTTTAGCTTTTACTTGTCTGAGAAACTCTTTATTTCTCCTTCAATCCTGAATGTTAACTTTGCCAGGTAGACTATTCCTGGAATACTTGGAAGCATTTTTCCTTCATCATTTTGAATATATCATTCCATTTCTATCTGGCCTGCAAGGTTTCTGCTGAAAATTATGCTGATGGTCTTATAGTAGTTCCCTTGTATATAAAAAGTTGCTTTTCCTTTGATGCTTTTAAGATTCTTTCTTTCTCTCTAAATTTGACATTTTAATTATAATGCGTCTTCGTGTGGGTTTGGGTTCTTCTTATTTGGAACTCTTTGGGGTTCCTGAATCTAGTTACCTGTCTTCTTCCCCAGGTTTGGGGGAGGGGATGCCCAGAAGGACACCTGGAAGGAGAAGAGGAAGAGAAAGGGACAGAAAATGATTTGAAGAAATAATGGCTAAAAATTTCTACCTTACAGTAGATTGTTTCAAGACCTTTCTAAACTTATGATGTTTCAAGACCTTTCTAAACTTATGACTTGGGTGGGTCTGAAAGAACCCAATTCATGATGGGCAGTTCTGTCCCCATAGTCACTTGATGTTCCATGATTAGATTCTCTGTTTTTACCAGCATCTAGTTGCCTGTCAAGAGAAGCCTTTTTAATGGTGTATAGTTTTCTGCTGCCAATGCTATGGCCTTTCTTCACAATGCTATAGTGTTGATGATGTGATTCTTCTTTGAGGCGTGTCACAACATTATACATATATCTTTTCTGACTTAAATTTCTTTAAAACCTAAAGACTGGTGGTATATATGACCTACAAGTCAGGACTGTTTCCACTATGTCATGGACCTGCTATAGAGAACTTACTGCTCTGAGCACCCACTCAATGGAAGCAGTCTTTCATTTTAGTTGATAAATTGTTCAAAGCAACATTCTTAAGGTGAAAGCTATCATTTTATTGCCTAACAGCTCTAAATCTACTTTTTATCACCCTTCTTGTGACACTAGAGCTATATTTTGTAAATGTTTTCCTTTTGCCAGCTTGCATGTAATAAAGCTTTGCCAGTAGAGAGTGCTGGAAGGTGTTTTTGTTTGTCTTTTCTTTTTTGTCTAGTTCTGGTGTATTTTCCTTGCTTCTTGCCCCTCTGGTTCTTAGCTACCATGTGTGACATCCAAGCTGTTCCTTGATTTCAATAAGTATGATAATATTACGGAGCAGCAGAGGCCAAGTGGCACTACTTCTAAATACAAGGTGGCCACACTTTGTAACCATAAAGAACAGCAGGGACATACTGGTAATTAGAATGCCTTGGCCTACGAAGCCCTTTGGAAGTGCTTAACTGATTGTGTTGTCCCAGTAACAAAATTTATGGACAAGTTGCTAGTATATTGCTTTATCTATATAACTAAAGAAACCTCTAGCTCTGATAGCAGAAAATCTGACTTGCATCACCACAGTGGTTAGTTACAGCCTAATTTCCAGGCCTAAACCAATTCACAGACGCTTAGGTTCCTTGATTGAAGGGGAGTCTAGGTCCCTTTGAGGAAAGACCTTGTAACATCACCACAAGTACATACCATAAATCTTCCTCCAAACCTTCTGCAAGAAATCTGTAGCCATACTAGAATGACTAAGCATTTGGGGAAAAGGAAATGAACAGATCTTTCAGAGATTACTAGACAATGGCTTTGAATTGATGCTAATTTCTGGGACACAGAGTAAGAGCCTTATGGCAATCAAGTTATAGATAGACTCTTAGTTCAAGTCTTAATCATACTATGACTGGTTTACCACCTCCCACCACTAGACCTATTCCATGGTTATTTGCTCCAGTTCCTTAATGTATCTCTTTATATTTTTTAAGTAGGCTTCATGCCCAGTGCAGGGCCCAATGTGGGGCTTGAACTCACGGACCTAAAGTCAAGATCTGAACCAAGATCTGAGCTCAGATCAAGAGTTGGATGCTTAGCCGACTAAGCCACCCAGGTACCCCTCCTTAATGTAGAATTTGAAGAGACATACCAGTAAATAGGTGGAATATCCACATGCTTCTCTGAAACAGAATTATTATGGTAGGAAGGGCCAAGTGGAAGCCCCTGGAACTTCTCACTACCAAGATAGTTAACCGGAAGCAATACTCTATTCCTGACGGAATTGCAGAGATTGATGACACCACCAAAGATCTGAGATATATGGGCATGTGATACATATCACATCTTCATTCAACCCATCTGGTTGACCTATACAGAAGTTGAGTGGGTCTTGAAGACTATGGACTATCATAAGTTAATCAGGTTTTGATTCCAATTGCAACTGCCACCTCGGATATAGTGATTTTACTAGGGCAAAGTGACATGGTCCTTGCATTTGGTATGTAACTATTCAACTGGGTTATGATGTTTTCACCATGCCAATTTTCAGGGACCACCAGAAGCAGTTTATTTCTCTCTGCAGAGCCAACAATATATCTTTACATCTTGCCTCAGGATTACATCAATTCTGCTCTCTGGCTTAAAATAGTCTGCAATGATCTTGATCATCTTGACCACCTACCAAATACCACACTGGTCTACTACACTGGTTACATTATGTTGTTTTAATCTGATAAACAAGAAGTAGCGAGTGATTTGATACATTGGAAAAAAATATGAATGAGATGATGGGAAATAAAGCACATAAAATTTCAGGGTCCCACCACTTCCGTGAAGGTTGGGGGGGGGTTCGCTCGCTTGAGATATGCCAAGCTATATCCTCCAAGGTAAAATACAGGTTGTTCAATCTTGTGTCACACATTATGAAAAAGGAGACACAATGTTGGGTAGACATTTTTGGACTTAGGAGTCAACATATACCACATTTGAGTGTGGTACTTCAACCTATCTATGAAGTCACCTTGTACAGTTGCCAATTTCAACTGGGGAACAGAGAAAAAATAAAAGCCTCTGCAGCATTTCCAGGCTGCATTATGAGCTGCTCTATCACTTGGACCTTATGATCCTACAGATTGAATTATACCTGAATTATCTGTGGCCACTAGGAATGCTGTATGGAGTCTCTGACAAGCACCAATAGATCACAGCATACATATCTATGTTGTTGAAACAAATCCATGCCCTCTTTTGCTGATAACTATTATCATTTTGAGAAATGGCTTCTTTATTGCCGGTTTCTCTGGGGAGACTACTACATTCCTAATGATGGTACATTAGATGGCCATGTGACCTACGCTTCTTGTCATCAGTTGGGTGTGTCTCACACACCCCGCCATAAGGTTGAGTGTGTGTACAATCTATCGAGTAGAATGGCAAACGAGAGATAGAGCTCAGATAGGGGCAGAAGGCATGAGTAAGTCATGACCAGATCTCTCTTGCTCTGGCAGTAATGACACCTGTTGCATTGTCTCCTTTCCCCAAATCCATATCTATGCCCTTTGGGGGAGTTATTAAGAGACTTCTCTGCAGTGGACGTAACTTTGGGGAGCACTCACATGAGACACAAATATCTTCAAAGTCCTTGCCCACTTAGGATTTGAACCCTTAGAAATAAAGGTTTGTTCACTCCACCAGGTGAAAACTGACCAGCTTAGGTTCTGGCTGAGGACCAGGAATATATGGAATGAACAGTGGAAGAAGGAAGTCACAGATATCAATTCCAACCTCTGTGACCACTTACAGAAACAAGGACTATTTTCTCTTTGCTTATTGTATTTGTATATGCTAACCAGTTTTTTTTTCTTGCTTTATTTCCCCATTACTATTGTTTATGTAAGTTTTTGAGGTAAATTTCTGATTAGCAGAATATTCATCAGGACTTCAGATTTGAGGAGTAATTAATATAGTCTGACACAGATACAAAGGTTGTGGGATTTTGTGTCTCTTTCTCTTGAGAAAAGAGTGAGAACTTCTTCACTTGTAAAAAGGATAGCTATATCTTGTAAGTTAGAACATATTTGGTTCATTGTACAGAAGTTCAGATGTCTATAAGATGATGCATAGAGAAGCTGAATATTCAAAGGGGTGGACTGATACCAATTTATTGCCTGTCAGCTCCAAATCTCTTCATCATTGCCCTGTTTATAATACTAGGATTGCATGTTGCAAACATTTCTCCTTTGCCAGTGAGCTTGATGTTAAACTTTGCCAGTAGAACCCCCGGAGTGTCACTGCAGGAAAACCAGGCTTATTTATTTATTTATTTTTGGTTCTGGTGTATGTTCCTTGTTACTAGTTTCTAGGTGGCTGAGCTAGTACCTCAGACCCCGAGTAGAGCTCACTCCCAGTGAGTTTCAGACAAATCTCACAGGAAACTTCTGGTGAATTCTACAGGCTTCAGCTGACTTCCCAGTGAATTCAGTAGTGTCCCCTATTGGCAGCTTCCCAGCAAGCTTTCTTAGTAGTCCTGGAGGCAGTTTCTCTTTATTCAGTCTGGGACTGCAGCATCTTAGAGATGAATTTCTCTGCCATCCAGTAGGTTATAGATATACTTTCTGCAGTAAGGTATGAATCGCAACCTTGGGTGGTCCTTTCCCAAGGCCTTAGGTACCTGCCTCAGTTCTAAGTAGTGACTGCTCATTTGTGGTTTGTGATTCTTGTATTATTCCAAGTTCTTGTTAGCCGTTAGTAGCCAAAACCCAGTCAATAGCTAATTCCTTATATTCAAATTTTCTGAGTAGATCCCAACTAATATACCAGGTTTAGAATCTATTGCCTCCAGAGCCTGTGCTCCTTCTTTAGGAGTAGAAGGTGCAAGATGAAAAAAAAAAAAAGTTTTTCCCTACTTTGGAAATCCAGGGGGATCCTGGAAAGTCCCACTCCACTGGATCCCTAAAACCTTCACTGATATGGTGGGATACCATATATTTGTAGGGTTTAATTTTCCACCCTCTATCTGGTATGTATCCTATCAAGTCCCTAAATATACATACTTACTTCTTGCTTATCTGGACCACTTAATATGATGTTATCCATATAATGAACCAGTGTAATTTTCTGCAGAATGTCAAAAGAGCTTAGATCCAATAGTGGGCAGAAGAGTTAATGTAACTCTGAGGCAAGACTATAAATTTATACTGTTTCATCTTACCCAAATGTGAACTTCTCCTGATCTTCCTTCCTGATAGGGATGGAAAAGTATGCGCTCACAAGACCACTGGCTACATAACATGTACCCGGAGCTGTCTTAATCTCTTCTATCAAGGTTTCAACTTTGGGCATAGTAGCTGCAATGGGACTGATGGTTGTTTGAGTCTCTGGTAGTCCACTCTCATTCTCTAGGATCCACATGCTTTTTATAGGGGCTGAACTTGAACTTATGAATTAAATGGGAAAAATAATTGGTGTACCATTTCTGTATATTTTAGATTTTTTAATTTGGCATTAATCTTTGCCATGGGACTCCCCCACTCCCTTAATACAAGTTTTGATTTACTGTCTTAGCCAGTTTCAGAAGTTTTCACTTGGCTTTTCTCACTGTGAGAGGACAAGGAACCAATAAGGGGGCTCTCCCAGCTACCAAGAATGTCTATGCCAATTATACAGTCAGAGACTTAAGAAATGTCCACTGGTTGGGTCCATGCACAAATTAGACTTATTGGTAACCAAATCTGGGCCATTATTTCATTTATTACCTGGCCCTCCCAATATTCCCCCATTTAAAAAGGGGGACATGATGACACTTCAGGTATCAGTGCCAACTCAGATCTTGTGTCCAACAATTCTTGAAATATATGAGTATTCCTCTTTTCTTGGTTTACTGGATTAAATAACAGTAGATTTTGGGGGGAGGAAGGACTGTATACTCTTGCTGAAGTGTTCTGCCCTTCCCTCTGGAGACCTGGCACTGTCCACCAATGAATTCCTTTCTCAAAACTGGTTTTGATCTGGAAACAAGGAAAGGAACCGTTTAGTTTTTATTGGGACAGTGGGCCAAAGTCTTTTTGATATTCTTTTGATTGTATAGTATAAGCCAGAAGTTGGCAAACTTATTCTGCAAAGGTCTAGATAGCAAACATTTTAGGCTTTGAGGGCAATAAGGTGACTATAATAACTAGTAAGTTTTTTCATTGTAGTACAAAAGTGGCCACAGATAACATGTGAATGAATCAACATGGCTGTGCTCCAATAAAACTTTGTTTATGGATACCAAATTTGAATCATATAATTTTCACCTATCGTGAACTACTCTTTGTACTTTTTTAGCCATTAAAAGGTGTGAAAAAGTTTCTTGGCTCATAAACTGTATCAAAACAGGTGGTAGGCTGGATTTGGCCTTAGTTTGCTGACCCATGGTTTAAGCACTGCCATTGTTGGCTGCCCACCTATCTTGTCCCTAGGGATGTGGTATTCTTTTAACAGTTTCTGTAGCTCTCTGCAAGTCAGACCTTCTTAGTTGCCACTATGACTCTAATCACAATAATATAATTGTGCCTTGATTCCAATAGTCAAGCGCCACCACTTGGATTTACTGTCATCCTCAGTTCTATAAAGGAATCCAGTTTGTAAAATAATTTCCTGTTAAATCCGGTCTAGAAAAGGACAGTTACCACTGAGCTTCTCAATGGTTCTGGTGCCCAGCTCACCAGTATTCCCAAGTGCATTGTAAAACATGACATTCTCCACATTCTCTACATCTTCACACAGAATATAATTGGCTGTTGGTTTTTAGCCTTGTATAGCAAGTATACTCTAGGCATGCACACACTTGTTTTAGCCTTTTTGTCTCTCCTTTGATCATCTGCCATAATAGTTTTGGCATTTCTAGTTCACTGAGTTTAGGCCACTGCTGCTTTCTCCATGTTGCCAAGAGCCATCCTAACTCTGTGTTATCATTGTCTCCTTGGGTTTTTGCCAGCATATTCAATCCTACATCTTGGGAAGGGATTTCTATGACAGAAACTCCTCTTTGTCCAATTTAATGATCTGTCCCCCCTAATAAGCAACCCCAGGTTTCATCTCCACAGTACATTCTCCCAACTCCTGTTGATATGTGTTGGCTATCATGTTGATTATGATTCTTTAATCTGTGCCTATTTTATCCTGTTATGTATCAAATTACCAGATGTTATAAACCATAATCTCTCCAAGTCTCAGCTTTCCATCTATCAAATAAAGTATATTCTTCATGATATTGATTTGAAAATAACAGAACTCCCATGCTAACTAATTTTGGCGGAAAAAGGATTTGCTAAAAGACAGAGTCTTTATGGAGGGCAGACACCCATGCTTGGAGATGATACATCTGAGAAAAATGCCTGAATGACTATGCCTCCTAGTAGAGACTCCTGTGCTGCCACAGTGGCTAGAAACAGATACTAAATCTAGTATCACAGATGATGTGTATGATGCAACCCATGAACCACTGTCTCTGCCTTCAGCCCTCATTTATTCTTCAGGCTCACAAAGTAGATTCCACATGCCTATCCCTACACATTGCTCCCTTCTGAACAGAGTCCCAAGAGAGCATGACTGATTGAAGAAGCTTAGATGAAACGCCTGTGTCCTAGTTGCTAGAGAGTCTGGAAAAAGTGGTTCTGGCTTCTACCTTGTAAAGGAAAGATTCAGAATGTGGGAAAGCCCACAAGCAAAGGAAGGCTTTAAATGACGCTAGGTGGCCACACATATGACAGAAGTGTACTAGAAAAGGAGATCTATAAACAGTAGAAACCTAATACTCAAATAGAGTAAGTAATCAAGATAATCTCTAAGCAGCCCCCAGCTCTTACATTCATTGCTTCTATGATCCTGATGAGAACATGTCTTTGCATTTAGAACATGTGGACGCATAAAATTATGATATTTGTAAAACTCTCTGATATGATTTTATAAATTTTGCTGTCTAATTCCATTTAGTATCAAATGCATGTCACACACACACACACACACACACACACACACACACACAACTAACCTGGTTTATCTGATTTTAAAGCTAACGAAAAAAACTCACTCCCCACTTCCTAATGAGAAACTTTAGATCACCACAAGTAAGATTATTTAAATATGGTAATTTGTAAGGTGAAACAATTCTAGTCTCAATGATTTTTTTCAGACGTCTTCTTAAAACCTCTTTCTACCTAGTCAATTAAATGATTTGGAGATTGTTCAAGGAATTTAACCTTTAGGTTACCCTTTTTTTTTTTTTTTTTTTTTTTTTTTACTTACGGTCACTCAAATTTCAGCTCAACATATCTGATCAGTTATCTTGTCTCTGCACTAAAATACCTAAAGATTATGATTTCTTTCTATAAACAACAAACATTCACTAAAAATACAGTTCTTAACTGGGGAGGGGCCATGCCCACCAGTTGAAAACCATATTTTCACCCATCCTACTTCTTCATCCTTTAGCAGCTTGGCAAATGGGCTTTGGCTTGGCATGGGCTTTGCATCTAGGGCAGACTACACAATATCCATTCTCCCTTTCTTCCTCCTGTTAGATTCTGGAAGCAAAGTGCCCAGCCCCCTTTGTAGCTGGAGGTAGACAAAGCAGGTGGAAGTTTGAAAGTGGAGCTTCTAAGAAGATATCTTAAAAGGAACTGACTTATCTGGGAGGTTTATCCTTTTATATCTTGGCCACCTTCTTTTCTTTTCTCTCTGGGATTTGGAGGTGAGAGCTGGAAGTCTTGCATCCATCTGTGTCCTTGAAGATGAAGGCAGCGCCATGGATAGCTAAACAGAAAGGTAGAAAGATTCTGGGTCCATGACAACTTCCTGGAACTGCTGTAATAGTACCATGTAGCTTACCTCTGGACTTTTGTTTTTTTTCTATGAGAGTAAACCACTACTCTTTAAAACAAACAAACAAACAAACAAACAAAAAACCTTTTTTTAAAGGCTACTGTGAAATAAGTCATACAGAAAAAGACAGATACCCTATGTTTTCACTCTTACGTGGATCCTGAGAAACTTACCAGAAGACCATGGGGGAGGGGAAGGAAAAAAAATAGTTAGAGAGGGAGGGAGCCAAACCATACGAGACTCTTAAAAACTGAGAATAAACTGAGAGTTGATGGAGGGTGGGAGGGAGGGGAAAGTGGGTGATGGGCATTGAGGAGGGCACCTGTTGGGATGAGCACTGAGTGTTGTATGGAAATCAATTTGATAGTAAATTTCATATTTAAAAAAATAAAAATAAAAAAATAAAATCTACTGTCTGTATTACTATCAGCCAAACACATTTTTTAAACAATAAAAATCAGATTCAACTTGGTTCAAATCTCTTGGTTCTATGCCTCTCTAGCTATAGAGTTCTGAGTCTGTCATTCACCTCTCTGAGATTCATTTTCATTATGCTTAAAATGAAGATGCCTGTTTTATTGTGTTGCTCTGAGATTCCAATGAGCTAATATGTGGGAAGTACCCTACCCGGTTTCTTGTACAAAGTTGATTCCCAATGAATGTTAATTTCTTCTGACTTTCTCTTTGTAGTTTTTCTCTTAGTGGTAACTTTGGGAGCAATAAAATCTTCCTAAGGGGTTACTGAATCACAGGACAAAAAGAAATTGTATATTGTAAAGTCCTATGGGGAGTGTATTTTGTTTAATTTAAAATAGTTGAAAAATTAGTTGTTTTTATACAGGTTGTATTTAAACTTTCTATTAACTAGACTAACCAGACTACCTTTTTAGTTAAGAAACATGACATTGCTAAAAGAATAATAAGTTCTCTGAGACTGAAGGGCCTCAACGGAAGGCAGCTGACCAGGGACCTAATTTAAGCTTGTAGGAGGAATTAAAATTTTAGACCTGGGTTTTACTATACTACTTAGCTTTTCAAAATGTGTGCATCCTAGAGTTTTTCCTCATTTTATCTTCTGTATTCCTTTTACCAACCACAAAAACTTTGCTGACTTTCACTGACCATCAATTGTACTAAACATTATAAGAATAATAAGTATATACACTTATATAGGAATTTATTTCCAGTATAGTACAAGATTAAGAACACAGGTTTGGTGTTAATGAATCTGGATTAATTAGAGATTACTAGATATACACATCTTAAACCACACCTATAAATTCTTCTTAAGTTTTTTTAATGTCTATTTATTTTTGAGAAAGGCAGAGCATGAGCAGGGGAGGAGCAGAGAGAGAAGGAGACACAGAATCCGAAGCAGACTCCAGGCTCTGAGTTCTCAGCACAGAGCCCGAAGCAGGGCTCGAACCCACAAACCATGAGAATATGACCTGAACTGAAGTTGGACCCTTAACTGACTGAGCCACCCAGGTGCCCCACACTGATAAATTTCTAATGGCGAACTATTGGGCAAGGTGGTAAGACCAGTTAAGATACAGAGAAACAACCCGAATTATATCTTTATATAGCAGAGGGCTAGGTTCTAGTACCTTTGTGGGGATTGAGGTTCTGGAGTCTGCTGGAGCCTCCAACTCCTTGTCCTTCACTGAGTAAAAGAACAAATTTAGTAATAATAGCAACAGAAACAGCATCAAGGGGAATGGTAACCATCATCATAATACGTTTCTTTAACATTTTCAAAATCCGTTCACTGTGGCCGCTATGGAGACATACCCTCCCACATCCCCCTTCACAGGAGAACCTTCTGTTTGGAGTACAATAAACTGACAGCTTCCAGCCACATACCTTGCAGGATCTGCACACAGCGGTAGAGCCAGGCCATTCCTGCCCAATGGGGCACTTCTCTAACAGGCAGTCTATGCTCCCAGTTCTCCATGGGCCTGCCTGAGACTTTCTCGGAACTGCACTGCAGGACAAGGCTCTTTCTACCCAAGCAGCCTTTCTTCTGTCTTCCCATTTATGGATGTCAGACTTGCACTGTGGCCTGAGGGTTCTCGTTGACCACTCATGTTCTCTTTCTGCTTTATCCTTTTGTATTCGTTTGCAAAGTATCACAGATGGAGTGGCTTATACAACACAAGTTTGTTCTTCCACCAGCCTGGAGAAGAGAAGTCTGAGATCCAGGCGTTGACGGGATTGGTTTCTTCTCAAGTTTCTCAAGTTTCCTCAAGTTTCTTCCTTCTGTGTGCGTGTCTGGGTCCTGATCTCCTCCTCTTCCTCTCAGGACAGCAACCACCTTGGATTAGGGCCCACGCTAATGACCTTAATCAGCTCTTCAAAGAGCCTATCTCCAAATTCAGTCACATTCTGAGCTCCTGGGATTCAGAGTTCAACAGATGAATTTGGGAGGACTCTAGTTCAGCCCATAGCACCACCCCCAGAATGTCTTTCAATAACTCTCTTGTGCTTCTCATTCAGTCATGCATCTGTTTCCCAAGACCTCAAGTGACCAGTGCCCAAAGGTTATTTCCCCTAATCGCCTGAACAAGCCTGTTTTAGAAGTGAAAGGTGAAATAAGTTCACCAAGCCATCATTACCAGTACACGTGGTGGCCAGAATCTACATCTTCCCTCAGCTGGATGCAATTTTGTCTACGTCTTGCTGGAGTAAACTGTTTCACATAGTTGAGCTAAGATGCAAAAATTTCCCTCCAGGCCTTCTTACACTGAATTGGCCATAACACTATATAGTTTGGTGCGTCTTTAACAAACTCACGTTTGTTTATCATTTTCTCTGCTTTAATTACTAGTAGCCTTTCCCTTTTTTTTTTTTTTTTTTTTGTTGTTGCAAATGAATCCCATTTCCAGACTCCTGTTTTGAAGGCTGGGATTTTGTTCTTTTTCCTCTCTGTTCTCCTACAGCGCCCAGGGTAGACACTGACTCTGTTCCCCTACAGTGTCTAGTAGAGTGACTTCACACAGTAGATGCTCAGTGAAGACAGCTTGTTTGAACAACCACTGCGTGTGCTCGGGTGCCTGTTCTGACCTGCATTCCTAACGCCTAACCCCACACCTAGCGTATGCTACTTCTCAATATAAATGTATTATGTGAAAAATTTGTTACTGTTTCCTGAGCAATTACCGTGTGCTAGACGTAGCATTTTCTCACTTAAAACCCATAACAGTCCCTTAACAGGTGGTACTGCTATTATCTCCATGATTCGGATGTGATCTGAGGAGGTTCTATTGCTTGTTAATGTCACAGAGTTAGTGACAGATCTAGAATGCAAACCAAGGCTGTTCGATTTTCGATTTAACTGCTTCACACTGCAGAGTATCTTCAGTTGGTCGATGGCTTTCCCAATACAAAGCTGTAGAAGAAAACGAATTAGAGAGAACTCATTACCTTTCAAAACCTTGAAACAACTCCTTGGCCTCTATTTTCCAGTCATACAAAGTATCATGACTCATTAACAGCAGGAGTCCTGTTGTTGTGTTTGCAGGATTACAGTGTTGTAAGGTATCCTTGAGAGAAACTAAAAATAGTTCTTTAAGACTTTCAGTGGGGGAAAACTTTGGGGAAGGATTTTTAGGAGTCAAAGTTGACCTTTAATACTTTGTTTTTGTTTTGTTTTGTTTGTCATGGATCATTTGATTTGACAACTGATAGACAATTAAAACTATGGTCAGATTTCAAGTTTTTCACTATAAAAGTTACCTTCTCGTGGGCATTGTGAAATAGGACTCTGCCACAGCCGAAAGTAGGAGAGGCAATGTGTTTCATTCAAAATTTTTTTTTTTTTTTGAGGATCTAACTGAAAAGATACAGTGTGGGAGTTAGTGAGAGTCCAAAAAGGAATCACTTAAGAGTCACTATCTTCCAGGAGTTTGAGGTCTTGTGGGAAAGACTGACATGTAAATTAAACATCCAAGCTCTTCCAAAGCATAAGAGACTCTTAAAAACTGAGAACAAATTGAGGGTTGATGGGGGGTGGGAGGGATGGGAGGGTGGGTGATGGGTATTGAGGAGGGCACCTGTTGGGATGAGCACTGGGTGTTGTATGGAAACCAATTTGACAATAAATTTCATATATTGAAAAAAAAATAAATGCATTATCCAAGGAAAAACAAAACAAAACAAAACAAAAAACATCCAAGCTCTTTTCTGAGTGCCCTCTGTTTCAGACACTGTGCTAAGTAGGGCAAGGACTAGGGTGAGACAAGTACTCATCTTGGGTGTATAATTTACAAGGACAACACCCCAAACTCAGTATTCAAGATAAATAATATGTCATATTTTAAATAATTTTAAATCAAAGTAAATGCAAGCAAATCCATGATGGGAAAAAAAACGAATTTTAAATAAAGACGGGATCAGTATTACTGATTTTTCCTTTTGCCTCAGGCTCAACATGGCGCTGGAACTAAGCACTTGACATATACATCAAATGCATATGTTTCTGCCATCCAAACCACTTGCCTCCAATTAATTTCTCAGGCAGATGACTGGAAATTTGGAGAAAGAAGGTTTTCCTTTAATGTAATGGTTAAGAACACAGGTTTCTGGCTCAGGCCCACCTGAGTTCGAAGCTCATGTCTGATGCTGATTCATTATGCCCTTGGGTGAGGCACTTCATCATCCTAAGCCCTTGATTCCCTTTCTCTAAAATGGAGCTAATACTACTCAGCTCCTGGAGTTGTTGTTTTAAATGACCTAATACAGGGGCACCTGGGTGGCTCAGTTGGTTGAGCATCCAACTTCAGATCAGGTCATGATCTCAGGGCTCGTGGGTTCGAGCCCCACGTAGGACTTTGCGCTGACGATGCAGAGCCTGCCTCAGATTCTTTCTCTCTCTGCTCTTCCCCCGCTTGTGTGCACGCAGGCCCTCAAAAATAAATAAACATAAAAAAAATTACAAAATAAATGAGCTAATACATGTAGAATGCCTAACTAATGTGTTTGATAAATGTTACCTACGACTCTCATATAATAAATGACAGGATGTAGTAAGATATTAGCGATGCAAATATTATGCATCAGGACTGTAAAATTGAGAGTCATTTGTACCAGGGGGGTGGGGAGTGGGGTATTATTAAAGGTTTAACAGAGGAAGTTATGTTGAGTCTTGAAGAAACTTGAAGTAAAAACTTAACAAGTGAGGGAATGCATTTGAGACCAAGTCTCTATTATAAGAGAAGCATGAAATCATGAACGTAAATGGCAAATTGTGAGTAGAGCATGTAGTCTACAGAGGATGATAGGAGGGAATAGAGATTAGCCCTCGGAGTTCTGTCTACCGTCTATTTAATGGGAAGTGCTAGAAGGTTTTTGAGGAGGGGAGCGCCATATACTGACCTGACTTTTAAAAAGATGACTGGCCCCAGGACGAAAGACTGATGGCTGAGTTGACGTTTTCAGGAGTAATAAAACTTCATATACATGGATACAGAGACTGTTTCATGGATTACATGAAAGAAGAAACTGGTGCAGTTACATTTACAGCAAGTGATATTTTTGAATGTCCCACAGAGGAGAATAGTAGATCATATTTTCAAAATGTAATCCTAACTGGAGAATTCAGGAAGACTCAAAAGTCCTGTTGCAAAGAGCTCCGCTGTATCTTGAGGAAGATATGGTACCGGAGATGTCCTGTAATTAACCTGGACCCTACAACCCAGGGCTCAAGCAATGATTCTGCCTAAAGCAATCAGTTTGTGGGCACGTTGTAATTTGTTTTACTGCACTTGTATTTTTCAAGTCTTAGTTATTCTTAAAATAAGGTTGTAGCAAAATTAAGCAAAGTGTGAAGAAAATTAGCCATAGTCTCACCATTCTGATACAACTGTTTTATTCTCCGGGCTTCCTGCTGGTTCATTTGTATGTATGTGAATTTTCACTCAGTGTAATCAAAGCACATGTATAATTTTGCAGTCTTTTTTTGAAGCCTAATGTTAGAGTACCATTTTCATTATTCTTTTGCCAAAATGTACACCATTCAATAATAATCCACTCCCTCCTCACTAAAAGATGGAGAGTCTATCATAGGAAAGAAAAGAGGTTAAAACACCTGAGATTAGAGTCGTAGAAATTAGGGTTGGAAACCTAGCTCACTTCTTCTAGATGGCTGAATTTGGCAAAGTTATTTATGCCTCAGTTTCTTTGTCTGTAATGTAAGTAATGGCACATTTTGCACGTGCTGGGAGGTAGAAATGAGGCGTAAGGTTCATAAAGTGTACATATGTAAACATAAGTTAAATACTCAATAAAAGGTAGCAACACTTATTATTCCTGTCAGTCACTATACCAGTAGTCTGGTATATTTTTTTTATTAAAAAAAAAAAAAGTTTGTTAAAGACTTACTCTATACTAGATACTGTGCTGATCACTGTGGTGCAAAACTCAGGGTCCCTGCTTTCTAGGGGCTCTCAGTTGAGTAGGGGTGATAGTTCTGTAAATGGATGACTGCAATGAAGCCTGTTAAGTTTATTTTTGGTATCTCTGTCCTGCTTCACAGGTACTAACATCCCGGTTTTTGTGTTGTCTTCACTATGAGCTGCTGGGTCTTTCTAAATCCCTTTGCAAATTTCTTAGTCGGATTAGCATGGATCCAGGGCCTACCGGCCTTACCCCGAACACTTTCTGTGAGTGGGGCTGCTCCAGAAGGTAGCTCTGTGACCAGAAAAGTAGGCACGACCGTCAGACAATCAGCTTGCGAACGCCAGCTTGGCCACGTGTGAGACTTTGAGAGAATTCCCTAACCTCTCCGAGTCTCAGTTTCCCCAAGTGCTCATTGAATGGGGGTAATGCCTGCCTCGAGGGGTAATTGTGAGTATTAAGTGAGATAATATTTGTGATGCTCTTAGCTCATGCCTGGCCCATAGTCAGCACTGTGTAAATGGAAGCTCTTATAATCAGTGTTTATCTTGTAGCTCTGTGAACCATCATTGGCTTCACCTCATCTGTACTTTGCTGACTCATGAAATGCCAGTGCCTTGAGAGGTAATGAGAGAGGTCCAACCAAACCCCAAAAAAGACATCTGACACCCACTGTGTTTGGCAAATACTACCTTAACTACCTTAACTTGACTTCCTCCATGATTTCCTGTTTATAACCTGTATCCTTCTCAAATTTATGCTTCTTCACATGATTAGCTGTCCCTCCATCCTCTCCACCTGTCCACTGTCCCTCTGGTCAAAATCTGATATCTGTGGGTCTGCTAAGCAACTCCATCTACAGTCTGGCCAAATCTGCCATTGGCTTCGCAGACCACACTGGATATTCTGGATGCACGTCTCAGATTCCACACATGGTCCATGCACCCACCACAGCCTCTTCTTGGCCTGACAGGCCCTCTCAATACCATCTGCTTCTCTGCCTGACGGGAGGTTGCTTTCTTGTTTCTACTTTTGATGTTTTAGGTGGCAAAGAAAAACTGAGTGGCAGAGTATCAATAGGGAGTTGTTTCTCCTAGGGAAAAAAAAAACAAAAACAGCTCTTTTTCTCAGTATTCTTTTGCCTGTACAGTGTCTACTCTTTCTGTTTGCTAATCCCCTCTACTCTTCACATGAACACTATTTGTTACAATTGGACAAGGCTGGTGGTTCAGTGTACAGGTGCTTTGTAACATGCGTCCTCGTGATATGCATGCACACGTATACATTTGTGTTGATATTAAATTCACGTAACATGCCATTCACCATTGTAACCATTTCCAAATCTATAATCCAATGACTTTTAGTTCATCCACAATGTTGGGTAACCATCACCACTATCAGGTTCTAGAACATTTCTACCTCCCACAGGAAGAAATCACTTCCCATTTCTCACTTGCTCCAGTCCCTCCAAACCACTATCTGCTTTACATCTCCATGAATTTGCCTATTCTGGACATTTTAAGTAAATGGAATCGTACAATATATGACCTTTTAAGTCTGACTTCTTTCTTTTTTTCCTTTTTTATTTTTTTAATGTTGATTTACTTTTGAGAGAGAAAGAGCAAGAGAGAGAGAGAGAGAGAGAGAGAGAGAGAGCAAGTGGGGGAGGGGCAGAGAGAGAGAGGAAGACACAGAATCCGAAGCAGGCTCCAGGCTCTGAGCTGTCAGCACAGAGCCCGACGCGGGGCTCGAATTCACAAACCGTGAGATCATGACTTGAGCCAAAGTCAGACTCAACCAACTGAGCTGGCCAGGCTCCCCCTGACTTCTTTCATTTAGCATTATGTTTTCAAGGCTCATTCATGCTGTAGCATGTATCACTCCTTTTATGGAAGAATAATATTCCATTTTATAGATATACCACATTTTGTTTATGCACTCATCAATTGGTGAACATCTGAGTTGATGTCACCTTTTGGCTACAGGGAACAGTGCTGCTGTGAACATTCCCGTATACATTTTTGTTTCAATACCAGTTTGGGGATGTATAGCTACAAATGGAATTGCTGGGTCATACTTTATGCAATTTCACTTCAATATTTTGTCACAATTAATCAGGTTTGCTAAAGTCACAAAGTTCATATCTTATTACATATATAATTTAATCTCATGAGATTCCAGGGTACTAAAGTAAATATTTGGTTCCATTGGTATGCTGGGTCTCAAATTTTCATCCTGGAAAAATTTTCTGGGAGAGTCAATATCTTGCATTGAAGTAATATTTGTGTTACTCAAAACTACAACAACAACAAAAAGAACTCACATAAAACATGCTTTCCAAAGAAAATACTGTATGGAGAAAGCATTGGTGAAAAAAATTATACAGCTTTGGAAGCCCAAAAGAATAGTTCAGTTCTGCCTGGTTTGCCATAGAGGGTGAATAATGAAATACAGAATCCTTTCTTTTAGTAATTTGGAACTGGCTGGCAATCTTCATTTTGCTGTTCTCTCCTCCAAAAGCCAATGAATAGATGAGGAAAATGGATGGAAATGAGGATTTGAATCACCTCCTAATTGTTTTACTCCGTTCAAATGGCCACAGTTACCATCCACACATTTTTGTCTACTAAGGAATCACCAGATGATAGAAAACAGTCATCTTTTTAAAGGATTCCCTTATTCCCTCTATTTTTGTCCCATATATAAACTGGTACACAGTCTTCTAAATGCACACTTGCACTTTGTTATTGGTATCTAAACCTAAATCAAACTCTCCTCATCAAGTTTGATTTTATCCGCTTCATTGAGATTGAATCTAATAGCCACCGAATACATGCCACAGCAAAATAACATTAATGTGCACCGAGGCAAATGCCTATGCAATGAAGGGACATTTTAATAGTGGCATGCTGAATAATCAATTCCACTTTAAGACACAGATCAATATTATCTTTGAGATGTCTAAATAGCCATCAAATATGAACAGAACAGGTCTAGAAAGCAGAAAAATGAGAAAGAAGATTGTTTTTGACAACAACATGAGGCTTCTAATGATTTTGAATAGGGCAATTGGCTTGTCTGGAAAATTAACTGTTATATTTTTCCCATTGACGAGTCTAAATTAGTTAGGTTTTGTTTTCATTTTTGTTTTCGTTTTGGATTTCTTTTTTTTATGCTTTAAATATTTTATTATGTGAGAAAAGGATACTATGTATTTCCTGTAGCCTATCTCCTGGGGCTTTACATTTGTTTTTGGTTGTTGTTGTTGTTGTTTAATTTTTTGAAAAGCTTGTTTACTTTTCAATAGTTTTAGATTTATAGAATCTATACAATTTATACAATTACCAAACTAGTAAGAGAGTTCCCATATACTTGTATACATCATACCTACTTCCCCCTATTATTAGATCTTAATTAGTATGGTAGCCTTGTCACAATTAATGAGTCAATACATTATGGTTAACTAAGGCCCATTTTGTTCATACATCTTAGTTTTTAAGTTAATGCCCTTTTTCTGTCTCAAGATTGCATTAGGGTATACATTGCATTTAGTTGTCATGTTTCCTTAGATGCATCTTGGCTGTGATAGCTACTCAAACTTTCTGTGTTTGATCATTTTTGACAGTGTTAGGTGCACTGCTCAGTATTTTGCAGAATATCCCTCAAATGGGATTTGTTTGCTGTTTTCCTCATGATTAGACTGTGGTTGTGGGTCCTTGGGAAGAAGATTATAGATGTAAAATGCTGTTCTCATCACATCATATCAAAAGTACATATCCTCAACATGACATCACTGCTGATCTTAACCTTGATCGCTTGGCTGAGGCAGGGTTTTTCAGCCTTCTCCATTGTAAAGTTCCTCTTTTATCCCACTTTGCATACTGTGCTCTTGGAAGGAAGTGACAACACCCATCCCACACTTACAGGAGGAAGAGTTAGGCTTCATCTCCTTGAGGGAGGTATGTACATAAAACATTTGGAATTCTTCCATATGGGATATTTGTTCTTATTTATTTATTCAGCCAGTTGTTTACTTATATCAGTGTGGACGTCTTAATATTTATTTTAGACATAGACCTATGTCTAAAGGAGTCTTGGCTCCTTTGTCCATTTGACATATTCCCCCAATACTGTGTGTGTGTGTGTGTGTGTGTGTGTGCACGCACATGTGCTC
This sequence comes from Panthera uncia, assembly GCF_023721935.1. NCBI lineage: Eukaryota > Metazoa > Chordata > Mammalia > Carnivora > Felidae > Panthera > Panthera uncia. The sequence continues at coordinate 106,031,702 of NW_026057577.1, read as the reverse complement.
ATGTTGAGTACATCCTTGCTTTCTGGCACTACAAGATGATCCAGGCTCATTTTGTACATTTCCCACCCTAATTGTAGGATAAGCCATTTCTCTAAGATGCTGTGGGTTTTTTAAAATGGAAAATGGTATTAGAAACTAGGATCTGGGTGCTAGGTATACTCATTTTTACTGTGTCATTGCTTTTAGGCCCTCTAAGATGACAGAACAAGGAAATATACATGTGTATACTAATCTGTATGTGTTCACGTATCTGTAATGATTTCTGTATGTATCCATCTGATCTGTATGTTCAAACTGATCTCTCCAACTCTAATCCGTTACCACATGGATTGTTCTAACCTTCGCTCATTGCTTATCTGAAATCTCCCACTCCAAGGGTGAGAAACCAGACTCCCACTATCATTCCTTTACATAATTGTTCAATTCCAGCAGACATGGATGGTGGTTTCATAATTGTTAACGTGCACCTGCACAAGAAACAACCTGATCAGCCAGGAAACAGTGCATATGTACATTTCCTTTACCTTTGGTCTTACAGACTCCACTCATTTTTAGTTATTTAGGTCAACAACTTCTTCCTTCGCTTCTTCCAGTGACAGTGTTTCATATATTTGTAATGTGATTAAGAGTCTCTTGTCAGAGTCTGCATTCCTTCCTGAGATTGCGTAAATGATTCCTTACATTTGCATACATTAAGGTTTACTCTTTGCGCTGTAATGTTCTATGGATTTTGACAAACGCACAGTGTCATATCCTACACAATAGTTTTGCCACCCTGAAAAATCCTCTGTGCTTCACTCTTCAGTCCTCCTTCCACCAAAGCCCCTGGCAACTACTTATCTGTTTACCCCCTCTCTAGTTTTGCCTTCTCTGGAGTGTTCCACAAATGGAATCGTATAGGAAGTAGCCCTTTCAAGCTATCTTCTTTCACTTCTCAATACGCATTTAAGATTCTTCCATGCCTTTGCATAAATGGGTAGCTCATTCTTTTTCATTGATGAATACCATTGTATCATATATATCATATGCATATACTACAGTTTATCCATTTCCTTATTGAAAGACATTTTGGTTGCTTCCAGTTTGGGGCGATGAATAAAACTGTAATAAACATACGCCTGCAGGTTTTTGTGTGGACATTTCTTCAAATTAATTGGGTAAATACCTAAGAGTGCAATTTCTCAGTCGCATGGTAACACTATGTTTAGCTTTTAAGGAACTGCCAGACTATCTTCGTTTTTTAAAATTTTTTTTATGTTTATTTTTGACAGAGAGAGAGAGAGAGAGAGAGAGAGAGAGAGAGACAGAGCACGAGCAGGGGAGGGGCAGAGAGAGAGAGGAAGACACAGAATCTGAAACAGGCTCCAGGCTCTGAGCTGTCAGCACAGAGCCCGACGCGGGGCTCAAACTCACAGACCGCTAGATCATGACCTGAGCCGCAGTCGGTCGCTCAACTGACTGAGCCACCCAGGTGCCCCCAGACTATCTTCTAAGTGGCTGTACCATTCTGCATTTCCATTAGCAATAAATGGACATTCTTGTCACTTAGCACCTTCACCAATAATTGGTATTGTTATTTAAAAATCCATTTTAGGAGTGCCTGGGTGGCTCAGTCGGTTGAGTGTCTGACTTCGGCTCAGGTCATGATCTCACAGCTCATAGGTTCGAGCCCTGCATCAGGCTCTGTGCTGACTTTTCAGAGCCTGGAGTCTGCTTTGGATTCTGTGTCTCCTTATCTCTCTGCCTCTCCTCCACTCATGCTCTGTCTCTCTCTGTCTCTCAAAAATAAGTAAAATGTAAAAAAATAAAATAAATCCATTTTAGGGCCACGTGGGTGGCTCAGACTCTTGGTTTTGGCTCAAGTCATGACCCCAGAGTCATGGGATTGAGCCCCTGCCTTGGACTCTGTGCTAAGCGTGGAGTCTGCTTGGGGTTCTCTATTTTTCTCTCCTTGCCCCCTCCCCTGCTCATGTTCACTCTCTCTCTCTCTCAAAACAAACAAATAAAAAACAAAAATCTATTTTAATAGGTGTGTTGTCATCAAAGTACTTAAATTTTGTTTAGTGACCATATATTCATCAGAAAAATATACACATCAAAAATGTATGTGGATTTATGACTGGATAGTTTTGATTGTTAGAGGCTTCCTTTTTTTTTATTTTAAAGAGAGGATGCTAGTGGGAGAGAGGGATGGGGAGGGAGGGAAGGAGGGAGGGAGGGAGAGAGAGAGAGAGAGAGAGAGAGAGAGAGAGAGAGAGAGAGAATCTTAAGCAGGCTGCATGCTCAGCACGGAGCCCAACAAGGGGCTTGATCCCACAACCCTGGAATCATGACCTGAGCCGAAATCAAGAGTCAGATATTCAACCAACTGAGCCACCCAGCTGCCCTGAGGCTTCCCTTTTTATAATACGTTTTGCACCACCAAAACTTTACATTTATCTCACATTTCTTCCTGAGGATATAAAATGCAGAATAGTGTAGTAGTTACTTACTTTAACTTTGGAATGAAGTAAATCAAATTTTAATCTGGACTCTCTGACTTAGTACTTCTGAGACTGTGGGTAACTATTAACTTGCTCTGCTTCAGTTTTCTCTTTCTAAACCAGAGACAAAAATGGAACTCAGCTAAGAAGGTTATATGAATTTAATGAGCAAATGCGTGGAAAGCATTTAGCACAAGGCCTAGAACATGGCAACCATATGGTTATCATGGTCATTGCTGTATTGCCGCTGTAACTATTCCTACTACTGCTACTGAAAGCTCAAGTTATTTCTTAAAAACTGTACACTTTCAATCCTTCACTTTTGAGCTGCACTGATCTTTTTCACCCAACCATGGCTCATAAAAATAGAATAAACACACTTCACATTCATTACATTTCTTGCAGCATGATTTTTTTTCTACTCCAAAGAGCATGGTGGAATAGATATTTGCAAAGGTAACCTAAGTGTTACAACTCATTGGCTTCCTGTTATTTCTTGTATTACTAATAATCTCTTACATTTTCTCAGTGCTTGAGATTTTACATAGTGTTAGCTTCACAGATATTATCTCATTTGCTTCTTGAAGAGCTTTCTGAGGTAGGCAGGGTATGCTTGTTAACCCCCAGTGAGGTAACTTGTCTAACAGGTAGGCGCAGAGCCTGGGTTTGAATCAGGGTTCTCTGATTCCTGACTTAGTGTACTTCCCGGTAAACTAAAATGAATCCAAATGAATTGAAACATTAATATCCAGATCAATGTGCCTGGGACAGTCATTGGTTCCCATTAATTTTGGCTCATCTGTACAGGATCATGGGTGGCAAGGATCTTTAAAATAGTCTCCATTGCATTTTGGGCTTAAATCAGTGGTAACATCACTAGATCTCATGTCCCGCTAGTGATCTCCTACATACAATCTAGTGTGTGCATACTGAGATCCCTCACACCATTTCTAAAGCACTTGACTGTTCATGTTAAGTGTAGTAGTCTGGGGCGCCTGGGTGGCTCGGTGGGTTAAGCTAAGCATTTGACTTCAGCTCAGGTCATGATCTCAAGTCATGAGATCAAGCCCTGCAATGGGCTCTCTACTGTCAGCACAGATCCTGCTTTGAATTCCCTGTCACCCCTCTCTCTTTGCTCCTCCCCACTCTCTCTCTTTCTCAAAAATAAATAAACATTTAAAAAAATTTTTAAAAAAGGAGTGTCATAGCCACATTTCTGCATTCTGTCTGGGATTGATTCTAACCTACCTTCTCCACTTCATATCTGAATCACAGGGCTAAGCTCCTAGCAGCTTTGTTACTGTTATGAGTACATCCTCCTGGTTCTGTCTGATGGACCACAGGTGAACATTTGACCAATGAGATACCCTCTCCTGAGGGAGACCCAGAGACAAGTCAAGAAATGCATGGGATGGATATTATCTTGTACAGGAGCAGAGAAGCAGTCAGGTCTTTTGCAGGAAGGGAAGAAAGGAGAAGCAGAGCAAGACAATGAGATGAAAAAGAGATACAGAGAGAGAGAGAGAGAGAGAGAGGGAGAGAGAGAGAGAGAGAGAGAGAGAGAGAGAATATATGCGTTCTAGCAGGATTCTATTCTCACTTTCCAGTCCCTTCCAGAGGTCTTGCTTCATTACTTTCCATGGATTTCTTGAGTCCCTTGATTCTTTAAAGTCAGTTTCCTGCCCCACGCCTCAATCTAGCTTAGGTTGGTGTCTGTTACTCCAAATAACAGAAGAGCACTAATTTACACTGGGAGTGAAATTCCCCTGATGCACAAACTTCCTTTTGAGCTTCAGCCAAAGCAGCTTTCAACAGCAGCATTAACTTTCAAGTGTAATGGACCACCACTGAGTCAGTTTGTGGATTCTGCACAGCGGGGGGTACTCAAAGTACTTAATAGTATTTCCACCTTGGTGTGAACAACCTTTCAAAGCATCCCAGAATCTCAGCACAAGGGGCCCCTTTTCAAGTCAGCCATTCAGTCCTTTGCCCCAGTCAGAACTCTGTCCTTCCATCTTCCAGCCAGTTTTTGCTGGAAATCTTCCGTGGCGGGGCTGCAAAGCGCAAGAAAAGAGGGAGAACGGATTTGGGAGTAACACAGGCTTTCGTTCAAAACCTGATCTGGAACTTTGTAACCTTAAAATCTTAGGCAGATTATTTACCCTTCTGGATGATCCTGCCTTTCCTCACTTGCAAAATGGAGATTAAAACCTCCTACTTCATGGATTTTTGTGAAAGGGGATTTTATGAAATTCAAGCATGAGAAATACCAGCTCCAGTGCCTAGTCCATAGTAGATACTCAATAAATATATCCACTCCAGCCTTTTCAGGTAACTCATTGATCATTTTCACCTTGAGATTCCTTAGAGATTCCTTAGAGAATCTTTCACCTTAGAGATTCCTCCCGTGTCATCTGTGGCATTCCTGTGTAAAATATATATGCCTGCGTTTGAAAGTCCGAGATGAAATACTTCAGCTATAGCTTTCTTAGATATCTCATGATAAGGAACTCTGTGATAACTTCCACAGATTCCTTAAAAATTTTTTTTAATATTTTTAAATTTATTTTTGAGACAGAGAGAGACAGAGCATGAGCAGGGGAGGGACAGAGAGAGGGAGACACAGAAGCCGAAGCAGGCTCCAGGCTGTCAGCACAGAGCCCGATGTGGGGCTCGAACTCACAGACTGTGAGATCATGACCTAAGCCAAAGTCAGAAGCAAACTGACTGAGCCACCCAGGCACCCCGTATGGATTCCTTTAAAATAGGGGGTTGAACTGGTGGACACTTGAGATGTCTATACCACGAGATACTGTAACTCTACTGTGCACATTTTAGGTTATGATTTCATTTATATGAAATAAATCATAATACTCTCCACTCCGTCTAAGAACAGCAAGCACTTCTTCATTCTCTGTGGTCTCTTTCCTGTGGCAGGGAAATGATTGCCTCCAAAAGAATCTATTTCGTTTTGGAAAGATATCATTGCCAAGCATCTCTGTGTATTCGAACAAAATCCACTCCCAGTTATTTTCTTCTCTTTGTCAGAGACCGTGGTCCCAGGATGACAAGCCATGTGAAGCTTCCCTCTTTTCATGTCAGGTTTGTACGGATATGTCTTCCTCATTTCCCCATTTCTTTTCCTTTTCTAAGATTCTGTGTTCGCTACTCAGCTTCTTTCCCTCCTACTCAAGTCCCCAACGTTTCGAATTTTGTGAAGCAACAAAGGTGAACACCATTGGCAAAGAAGATTCTGGCCAACAGTGGAGCATTTGGAATGCATGACTGTTTTAGAAATGACCTTCTGTGCTCATAGTCCATTGATATTGCTTTAGGGAACTGGAGTTTTGGGTAAATATTTTCCTGGCTTAGGTTCTTCTACACTCCAAGCTTTGTTCTCTTCTTCCCTCGGCTTGCCCCCAGTCCCTGGCTTCCATCGGTTTATGCATTAATGGATTCACTCATTGAATAGTTATTGAGTTGCTACCTCATACAGAACCCTCCGTTAACTCTGATCTATAGTTCAATGATAAAAAATCTGAACATTGCCTCAAGGAATTCACTGTCTAATGGAGGAGATAAGATACACACACATGCAAACAAAACCCAAGATAAAATAATTGATAGCATGGCTCAATATTTCTCAAGCCCCAAATTACAGCTCTTTAGCAGGTCATGGAATCTATTAGTAGGGCATGGCCAGCGTTTTTTTTTTTTTTTTTTAAATGAAATAAATTGAATAGAAAATATTGAAGTGAAATGTACGTTAAAGATATGTGTTGTTTTATGAAACATTTACTTAAATTATAAGTAAGTGTGTGTGCGTGTGTGTGTGTCGCTGTGGTGTAATATATGGCTTTTGAAAAAACATGCATCACACTCAAAAGTTTGAAGAACACTAGCTTAGGAGAGGAACAGATAGAGAAAGGAATCTTAATGTATCAGCTAGGAATCTTAAGACAAAAATTCTGATTGATTGGGAATCAGAGGGTGGGACCTCCGATTCTGTGCCTGGTAAGCCTGAGATGCTGTTGGTGCTGGTCCACATCGTGGGTTGCTGCACAGAGAAACTATTTCCACTGGAAGAACCCGAGGAGGCCCTTGAAGTCATTCATTTGTGACTTCAAGAGCCTCCAAGGAATAAAAGAAAACACTATTTCCCCTTCCCTTTCTGGTTTTCTGTTTTGGTTGATTGATAGAAATCCTAACTTAGCCCATTCTTCTCTAAAGGCTGTTGCTGTTCAGCTCCCCAGTGTTGAATGTTAAAACTAAGGGACCAGATAAGCTTCAGATCAGTTTCAGTACTGTGAAAAGCTCCACTTCAGTCTCTGAGGGTTGGCGCCCAGTTTTCCACTGTATCTCAAACACATGCCCCTTTCCATACAGTGTCCCCTGCAATTAACAGCAGAGTACTTCCTATAAAGGAGGCTTAAAAGAACAGAGTTAGGAAGTTTCATTGATTTCAGCTTTACCTGCCACCACATTTCATCAGGCTTCTACCACTTGCATCTGGATAGCTGTCTTGACCTCCTAATGGTTCTCTCTGCCTGCAATTCCTTCACTTTCCACCTGCCCCCCCACTCCGTCTCCTTCCTCCTCCCTCATCTCTTCCCCCCCCCCACTTTTTTTTTATCCATTCTGTACAGGACGTATAGATTATCATAAAATGAAGCTCTCATTTTCTTTTACTGCTTAAAACCCTTCAGTGGCTCCCATCACCCAGGCAAGCTCTCTGCTCCTGCCAAACTTGTTTGCTGCTCTTGTAACACGTCCTTCTTCATCTTTCATTGTGACCTCTCTCCCTCCCCTTGCATGGTCTGGCTTTTCCAGATATCTGAATCCTGCCTACTGTTTAGGGTTTAGCTTAAATCCCAACACTTTTACGAAGCCTTTTTTTTTTTTTTTTTTTTTGGAAACCCAGAGGAAACAAACGTCTCCCCCTTTTTGCTGATGTCTCCTCACAATACTGCTGAGTATAATCTGTGTCCTGGTGTGTGGCAGAGAAAGCACTGGTTTGCCAGTAGAAGACCAGACTAACCAAATTGGATTATGTGTGACCTTGGACAAGCCATTTGTCTTTTCTGAGCTTCAATGTTTCCGCTTAAATAATGACAAGATTGGAGACAAAGATCTCTAAGTAACTGCACATGTGCCCAATAATAGGTGCATTTTGCTAGTTTTTGTTTCCCTAGAGATCTATTTTGTAACTTTATAAAAAAATAATCACGTTTCTTGTTAATATCAAATAATTTATTACATATCTTTTGAAGTGTCTTCTAATTTAAAATTTCTCACAGGTATTTGTTTTGTCTTTCTTACTCCAATGAGGAAGGAGCCTCATTTTCTGGTTGGAGCCAGGAGGCCCAGGGAGGGCCTGCTAAAGGGCGCGCAGAACAGAGAACACAACTTGAAACCCGGGAGGGCCCGACGATTCAGGACACTGCCCGGGCATCACTCAAAGTGAGTGCTCAGTAATTTTTTGTCACTTGATTGGAGGTTGTCAGGCCCATCTTGCAAGACAACTCCTTTCTCCCGGGAAGGAGGAGCCCCTTGGAGTCTGTTGGTTAACGGGAAAAGTGCTCACTCTGGGAGGAAGGCGGGGCCAGCCGGAACAAGCTCTCTCTGGGAACCCGCATATTCCCTCACTCGGTGTTTCCGAACCCTATTCTTCTCCCCGGAGAGGTGAGGGGGTTCAAGGATACTTGGAACCCGTCCCTTTGGTGGAGACACGTAGCCGCCTCCGGCCGCGGCTCCCGGCTGATCCTGCGGAGTGGAGCGCCCCCCCCCCCACCTCCCGCCCCGGGTTTAGCTCAGGCTCCCTCCGTTCTGCAAACGGAGGGGGGAGCTGGGGGAACCTTGCACACCAGTCTTCCCGGAGCTGCAGACCAGAAGCCCTGCGCCCCAGGGAGCCTCTCGGCGGCTTCCCCTCCGCTGCGCGGGTGTGCAGGCTCTCCCCGCCACCCCCACCCGCGGCTCGCCCCAGCTCCCTCCCTCCAGCCCGGCCGGCCGGAGCGCGCACACCGGGGCTCCGGCACGTGGGCGCGCGGGAGGCGGCGGCCGCTGCTGCCGCTGCCGGAGCCCAAGCCCGAGCCCGAGCCCGAGCCCGAGCCCTAGCCGGCGAGATCGCCCTCCATGCTGCGGGCTCTGCGGTCGCCTTCCACTCAGCCTCTGGCCCAAGCCCAGCCCCGCGAGCCCTGCGAGCTGGTGAAACAGCGGAGGGGAGGAGGACTCGGGCAGGAGGAGGGGCGCGGCGGGCTGGGGCGAGCCGGGCTCTGAGCTAGGGGCGCCCGCAACCGGGAGGAGGCAGCCCGGCTCTCTCTCTCGCTCTGTGCTCCAGCCGCTGCTGGGGGTTCCAGGCGGTGCGATGCCGCTGTGCTCCTTCTAGGCGGCGGCCAGCGGAGGCTTCCTGCAGCCTCACGGCCCACGCCTGCCCCCATTCCACCGGCGAGTCCCTTGTCTATCCCAGAGGACGCGCCCGGCCGCTCGAGCCGAAGCGAGCGCGAAGTCCGAAGTCCACCCTCAGCGCCGCCAACTTCCCCGGGAGCCCCTCTCCCCACTGCAGCCTGCGCCAGCCCTGGGAGCGATGCGCCCCCAGCCGGGCGGCGCGCCCTCTGCCAACTCGCCACCCATGGGATCGACTGCCCTCGGCTGCCCCGCTTGGAGCGCGTAGCCTTCGCCGCGTGGCCCGGGAGACGAGCGAGACACCCAGGCGTTCCACGGATTCCACGCGCGTCAGTCTGTTGGGGTCCCCTGCGGGGGCAGCGTTCATACCCAGGGGTGAGTAGCCCGTTCGTGGCGGCGAACCTTTCCCCCCAGCTAGTTGCTTGCAGGGAAGGCAGGGAGACACCAGAAAGTTGAGCCCCTTTGCACCTATCCTGGGATTTGGCTGCGAAACGCAACATTGTTTCCCCCAATCCGATTGCCTTCGGGGTTTCCCCGAATGCCTTCATTTCTGAACCGAGGAAGGAGACCCCTTCCGGTTCCCTAGGAGCAGGGGGGCTCCCTAGAGCAGGCCACGGACTGTTCCCCCTCGATGTGCCATTTGGGGCTTTTCTGCCGCCCGCGCATTAAGCAGACACCCAGCTAAGCGCTTGGAGATCCGCTGCCGCCTGGGCGCGCTCGGAGATCACGGGCAACCCGGGCCCCTAGGGGAGGCTAAGCGCGCTTCATTAAAGAGTAGTGACTGATGGAATATTAAGGAAGTGTGTATGTGTGTGATTGGGAGCAGGAAAGATAGCCATAGGAGGAGGGCGCAAGTGAATTTTTCTGTTGCTGATGGATTGGGTACCTTGGAAGCCCTGCTCCTCAGTGCGGGTTTGAGGGCGCAAGATCTAGGGCGGCCGGACAGAGTCCAACAGGTGGCCTGCACGGGCTTCCTGTGGCCAGGCACGCGGGAAGGGAACCGCAACTGAACCGCATCCAGGGGCGCATCTGAACATGGGTAAGGAAATGCGCTCTGCTCTCAGGCCCGATTTGGGCTGAGTGTGTGAGGCATCCAAATGCCTCCTGTCGGAAAACAGCGGCCTCATTGTGTGCCTGACTGAGGTTTCAACTTGCAGGCAACTGAGGGGCCATTCAGCTGGGGCGACGCGGACTTGGCTGGTCCTCGGACGCGAGCCCCTGCCTTCTGCGGTCCCTGGTGGCGGGTATTCCCGCTCCCTTGGCTGGGCAGCGGGCCAAACCTCAGCATTTTGCCCCTCTATACTCCACCAAGGGGAGGGGGGAGTTGCGGGAGCATTAGGAGCCATGGCCTGAGTTTATTCTTCTTTACCGGCCTGGCCTCCTACACTTTCATCCTAAGACCCAGGGAGAGGGCTCAGGGTGGGGGAAAGCGCGTGTACAGGTGATGGGCGCGGATTAGCGTGCGGACCCGTCGAGTTTGAGAGCTGCACCGGAAGAAACTAGGAACGAAGTTCTGCCCCTGCTGACGGAGCTTCACATTGAGAGAGGCTGTGGTTCAGCCTTGAAAAAAGTTTCTTCTGAACTCACCATCCTCTGGTGTTTTCCAGTATACAAAATACTCTGGGTCCTGATAGCAGCGGCACTCCAGAGGAACATCTTCTGGAGCCTGCTGTGCAACTTCTCTGTCCCTCAATTTGCCTAACTGCAGATCCGGAAAGTTACCCCTGCTCCTGGCAGGAGCTCTGGTATGTCTATAAAAGAGGTGCTTAGAGATGGGTTAGGGTTGGTAGATGGAGGGGAAGCTGGGGGGTTGTAGGGGGTTGTAGCGTGGTCTGGAGGCTACATGCAAAGCGGACACACAATTTTTATTTAGAGTTTGTGTTTTGAGGAGGTTAGTGGGCTCTGAGAAGACTGATAGAAATTTTAAGAGGCTGAAGCTTTCCCAACCACCCCCTTGGCACCCCCACTGCACTGCCTGCCCTCGTGTGTATCTTGGAAATGGAGTGATAGACAAACCAAACTGCAGAAGAACCCTCCACTGCTAGGCTTGGCCCCGTGACTTCCCGTGCGGGAGACACTCCAGGTACTAGAGCCGTGGGCCCTCCTGTTTCTACTCCGTAGTTGCTGCTGCATCTTCCCGGCCCAGATTTCCTTTCTATTCCTTTGAAGGACCCTCCTCAGTGGGGGTCTCTGGCAGCAGATATCCAAGAACTTGTAAGTAGACCGAACCTCTTATAGAGGGTGCTGGCTGACTTAGCATGGGGCACAGGGTTGCCTGCCCAGAAGTGTGCCCCCTGGAGGCTCCTTGGTGAGAGGGGAACCAAGAGCCAGGCATCAAGTGGAGGAAGGGGCAATGAGGTATTGTGTGTGATAGAAAGAGAGGGAGAGGCCCACAGACAGAGGCACAACAGGAGGGGAATCAGAGAGAGACACACATATACGCCTGGGGCAAAACGAGAGAGAGAAAGAGGCAAAAGAGAGAAGGAAAACTGCAGGGTAGAGGGGGCAAACATAGGAGAGAGGAGTGGAGGGAAGGGAGAAAAAATAAATCTGAACAAAAGAGCCTGAGCACAGAAAGCATAAAGGGAAAGCAGTGGAAACAGGGGTGAAGTCAGTGGGGGAGGAAAGACAGGGTGGGAGAGCAGAGGAAGGGGAAGGCAGAGGAAGTGGAGAGGCACTCACTGCTTGTATTTAATTTTTACAAACCATGCTGCCATTCTAAGGAAGTTGACATAATCCACATCTGTAAGTAGCCAGCCCTTGGCTAGTGTTTGTTTCTCTGGGGAGTTGTGAATTATGCACAAATTGGACACTTGCTTGGAACCCAGCTGCACTGGAGATGACAAGAATGTAAGAAGTTTAGATTCTTGGTAAATGCACAGATGCACAAGTTCATTTGCCTTCACTGTGTTGTTCCCCCCTCCCCCCGCCCGGGTAAACACAGGACTGGAGAATTAGGGGGAGGATTTTTTTCATCAACTATATTTGCCAGTGATCCTCCAACTCCTGTGTAGCTCGTGAGAAAAACAGATTGCTGGACCCACCCTCTTGGGAGTCTGATCCAGTAGGGACAGGAATAGGCTTCTTTAATGACTGCCCAGTTGGTTCTACAGCACATCATCCCTGAACCACACTTTGATAAACATGGTATAGATTGTATAATGCCTTTCTCAAATTTGTTCCCACGTTTCCTCTTAAGAGGCGTGACTTAATGCCCTCCCTCCAATATCCCACCCTTTCCCAAAAAGCTCATTTCCTTTGAATTTCTCTTGATAAAAGGACAAGACCAAGGATTGTGCAGCCAGGGTTACCTTTACCTGAACCTCATTAATCACAGTAGCTCCAGGGGACAGCAGGAAGCTCTTCTGGCTGACCTTGGCAGGGGTATCCACAACTAACAGCTATTGAGCACTCAGCAGGGCACTGTCCTGGGCACTCTTCATGCACTGCCTATTTCACACAAAACTATTTAATCACAAAAAACTATGCCGTAAGTGCTGGTTTTTTTTTTATCATCAGTATTTAAAAAAAATCTTTTTTAATGTTTGTTTATTTTTGAGACAGAAAGAGACAGAGCATGAGCAGAGGAGGAGTAGAGAGAGAGGGAGACACAGAATCCGAAGCAGCCTCCAGGCTCTGAGCTGTCAGCATGGGGCTGTAACTCACAAGCTGTGAGATCATGACCTGAGCCGAAGTCGGGAGCTTAACCGACTGAGCCACCCAGGTGCTCCTATCATTGGCATTTTATACTTACAGTTGAGGAAACCGAGAGTTAGAAATTATATTACTTGTCCTGGAGAAATGATAGAAGTTGTCCGGCAACTGGAGAGCAGCAGTGCTGAAACGGGGACCAAGGTTCGGTACCTTGAGGGTCTAAGGTCCTAATTATGCTCTGTGGTGGCCCCTAACCCCTACACTATGTTTGAGACTGATGGAGCGAGAGATCCTTGGAGATCTTTCCCACGGACTCTCTCTCCCCCGCCTTATCGATTGAGGGAAAGGAGAAGTGGCTGAAAAAACAAAGAAGTGACTTCCCAGAGATCCCACACCCAGGAGGTACCAGAACTGGGACTAGCACCCTGATAGCTTGAGTCTCAGTCCAGCCTTTTCCCCATCAGACCAGTGCTCATTGCACCTGGCTGATCATCAAGGTCACATGAGCATCTCAATCGGAACTCAAGCTCTTGGAACCCAACAGAGGCTTACTGAATCCAAACCTTGGGGCAAAGAGCCCATTTCATCGGTGCCCCAAGTCTGCATCTGCACATTACCATTTGCCCCAGTTATTCCGTAGCTCCTGGATTCTGACTTTCAAACGGCTTCAAGAGCTCTCCAAGTCCCTCCCCCTTCCAGCAAAGCGGACACACAAAAAGTAGTATCCTCTGTGTGTTCTGCAGCTCTTGCTAATGTTCCATGGGTAAGGAAACAAGCTGGTCAACCCAGAGGCAACTTTGAAAGCTCTTTGAGAGGTATAGCAATCACACTGATGTTTGTTACACTTGGTTTTTCTTGTGCCAAGTCGGAAACCATTTAAGGAAACATCAAATGCTCCTTCAATGCATCAGTGTCGGTATTTGTACTAATACTTGACACAAAATGACACCATGAGCCAGGCCAATGTGCTGCTGTGTCAAAAAGTGTCAAGCTCCGTCTCCCAATTTAGTGGATCTAGCTGTGGTGTAAGAAAAACCCCTTTCCTCCTCTTCATTATTACGCTTTTGACTGCCTCAGACTATGTCAGTGTCTCCTGCAGGTGAAAAGGAGCCATCACACACACTGTGTCTCTTTCTGGCCCACTTAAATTGTTTTCTCAGTGACCTCAACATCTTTTCCCTTCCATTTCATTGAAAAGTGGCCAAAGGGGCCAGACATCTTGTCCAGCAAACTGTTTTGTCATCTTTCCCTTTTCAGATCCAGATTTATCCTCTGGATCTGTTGCTTTTAACCCTGACCTCTTATTGAAGAATCCTAATGGAGACTCAGGTGGCTTTGATAAGCAATTGTCTGATAACATGTGTTTTAAATAATGGCAGGCAGGCGTTTGAATAGAACACAGACCAAGGAATATACAGGTAGTTACTGTGTCTTTAATACACTGGGAATGTTTTGTCATTTCAGTGGTGAAAACCTACTTTTCTGGCATGGCTGGCAACGGAGAAGTAGAAGGTAGAAACGCCGTTAGTGGTTAAGACTGGGGCTTAGAATGCAGACAACTAGGGATTAAGGCTTGCCTCCAACTTGCTGGCTGTCGTGACCTCCATCGGCTTATAGAATTTCCCTAAGCCTCTGTCTCTTCCCCTGGACATTGAAGACAGTAACGGGATGCTCCTTCTGTGCACGCTGCTAGGACTTATCTTCGTCAGGGACTGAAGTGTTGAGCGCAGCATCTGGCATGTGGTAAGGACTCATCTATTAGGTGGTACTTGTTAAACATTTGTCCTGTGCCAGGCTCCATTTAACTGTGGATGAAACTGACAACACAGAGGTTAAGCAACTTGCCCATGTCACCCAGATCCTGAGTAACAGACGGAGACTTGAAATCCAGATCTGTCCTTTTAAACTTCCCCGGAGTCTTACTGTTACATTGGTTTGAGTCCCTGTTGTTTTCTTACATGTTAAGAAATGATGCTGTGTATGCAACATATTCTGGTTTGTATTTTAATTAAATCCATTACATAGAACATGATGTAGAACAGTTCTAGGTGGGGATCTTTTGAATTGGGGGGGATAACTTTTAGGTAGTTACTTTACCTCCCCAAATTTTCTTGTGCTTTTCCAGGAATTGGTACGAGTTTCATGGATTAGTAAGAGTTCCCTGACTCCTCAACGGCTGGGTTACGAGTCTTTATAATGTGTTCCTCTACTTAAACTGTAGTGTATGTACATTTCTCTTTACTTTTCTCTATATGCTACTTAGTCTATGTATAGGCTTCTTGAGTTCAGGAATCTTGTCTTAATTGAAGTTGTATCTACAGGGGCCAGGACAGTACATGACATACAGAAAACTCACACAATACTTTTGAATGATCAATTGTAACTTCGAGCTAATTCTTGGTGGCCCAGAAAAAGTGACCATTGTGTTTAAACTCTAAAAGACAAACATCCAACCACTGGAACTGCAAACCATAAAGTAGAATATGTTCCCAGAGGCAGCAGTTCTTCAGATAGAAGGAGTGTAATGGTATCAGAGTTGTTGATTAACTATGTTGGTAGCTCTGGGCAAGTTCCATTGTGATGTTGCTGAAGATATAATTAGAAGGGACATTCTGATATATAAGTTAACGTGATTTTATCTGTACAGTTAATTAGCTGCTCAGAAAAACACTTTTGTTTCTCAGCCCAAAAGTTTGAAAAATAGACTTCTGGGGTTAGAACCAAAGATAGAGATAATCTAGTTCTACCAGCTTGTAGGAGAGAAAACTGAGGCCCGGAGAAGGAAAGGACTTTTCTGAGGTTATCCAGCAAATAGGTGCTAGAGCCATCGTGAGCTCCAGAGGCTTCTGGTTGCTAGCTCAGGACTCTTAATGCACAGCTGAGAGTCGTTAACACATCTGTGGTAAGCTACTTGTTTGCTTCGAAGGCATTCTTGCAAGCCGTCTGCACAGACACAGCCTGGCCTCTGCAGAATTCCAAGATCAAGCCCATGCTGGAAAGGAGGAAAGCAAGATTGAGGTAGTGTGTAGCTAGGACAAACCCCAAGTTTCAGAGAAGTTTGCAGGAGAGCATGGTAGCAGGCCCTGTGTTGCCAAGGTCATATGGGCTTCTGGGATTCCCAGTCTGCTTTTCAAACAAGGAAATGAGGCTTGACAGGGATCTTCCTCTGATGTTCAAACATAATATTTCAGGGAGATTTAAGGATATGTGGAAGTGCATTGCCAAACCCCTGGCTGAGGGTTACTGGCAAAATAGTGGTTCAGATAAGGCTCCTCTTTCTTCTTGACTGTTTTTTTTTTTTTTTTTTTTTTTTTTTAAATGTGGGCTGTAGTCACCTTAGGACCTCTGTGTCTCCCTCCAGGATGCTTTGGTGTCTGACTAAATGGACCAGCCTAAATACATCCACAGGCACAGAAGTGTGGGCAGTTACTCTGACATTGTTAACACACAGATCTTTATCACATGGTGTCAATATCATGGAGACAGTAAGACACAGATCATTGGTGCGATGTATTGTGGATGATCTTTTGGAAACATTATAATCAGTGCTGACAAGGCAGCAGAAATCTCTCAACATAGCACCTTCCCCGCATCCCAAAGTGTTTGCCCAAACCAACCAAAAGTAACAAAATTGTGATTATTCAAGGAGAGAAGGTCGTCGTTAAGAATTCTCTTTCCTCTCAACCGCAATCAGTCTGAGATGATTGGTGCTATTTATGATTTGGTCTTCAAGGACTGGGTGCAAGGGAGAGGCATCTTTCTTTGTATCCCTACCACCAGAATGAATTACTCTCTTCCCTACCTTGTCTGGATTCCTAAAGTCCCTCCATGAAGGAGTAATTCCTATGGTATTTGTCTTTCTCTGACTGATTTCATTTAGCATAGTACACTCTAGTTCCATCCACGTCATTGCAAATGGTACGATTTCACTACCATATGATTTTACTCATGTGGAATTTAGGAAACACAACAGATGAACATAGGGGAAGAGAAGGGAAGGAAAAATGAAATAACCTAGAGGGTGGTAAGCCATAAGAGACTATTAATTACAGAGGGCAAACTGATATTGCTGGAGGGAAGGTGGGTGGGAGATGTGCTAAATGGGTGATGGGCATTAAGGAGGGCACTTGTTGTGATGAGCATGGGGTGTTATATGAAAGTGTTGAATCACTAGATTCTACTCCTGAAATGAATGCTACACTCTATGTTAACCAACTTGGATTTAAATACAATCTTGGAAGAAAAAAAAAGTAATTACTTTGGGATTCAAATAATTTGGAATATTTTGTGGTCCTCTATTAAAATGTAAAACTTTTTGAGCAGGATATCATTTAGTTACTTCATCCGTTTAGACCTACTATCTCATCCATATGTCTGACCCTACTGGAGGCATTTTGATAGCCATTAAGGATAAACTCGATCACTACCACCACCACCTGTTACTATGGCTTCTAATTCCACTATTACTCTTGCCATTTATTGAGGTCCTACTATGTACTGAGGTGGTCCTAAGTTCCTTCCATGTTTTTTTTTTTTTCTCATTTCATATGCCCAGTAGCCCAGTGTTGTAGTTACAGGTACGGGACTCGCGATGTTACCATAGATTGACAAATATACCCCCAAATTGGGCAGGAGCTGCCTAGAATTGTAAGAAAGAAAGTAGTAGTCTGAGCAGGAAAATATTGGGGAGCAGCAATGCAAAAGGGCAGGAGGGAACGTGATCTCTTCCTATTCCCGGGCCTCACGGGGATCCCTATTCCCGTCTCCAAGTGGGATCTTCAGAGAAAGCTAAGGAAGCTGACACTTGAAAGGTTAATGTGCACCAAATCGTCACCACTGACAGTGTAGAACAGGGCTTTGAACCCAGGCTTTTCTTAGGTTCGAAGTTCACTAGGTCATACTGTTTCCAGTTGACTTAGAAAATTCCTAGCTTGAAAGGAGCTTAGAGAATATCTGTCTTGTCCTGTGGCTTTCAAATGACTAAAATGTACATGAAGAAACGTTTTACATCCTTATCTAGTATATAGCCACACACAACGGACACAGAGGTTTTTTAAAAAAAAAAAGTAACACTTACCTTGACTGTGTTTATTTTGTGGTATTTCCTGTTCTATTACTGTGCACATATCCACATACAGATATACTCACAAATATACACAAAACAAAAGTTTCAAAAAATGATACTTACCCTTAACATGGGTGATATACTCTGATGCTTACCATTCTATTCTAGTTAATTTTTTAAAAAAAAATTTGCTGTGACCCATAAAATTGATTTCACAACTAATGGTGTGAAACCCACTATCTGAAAACTGCTTACCTAATCAGCCACTATAGATTTTTAGAGGTGGAGAAAGTGAGGCCCGGGGAAGGATAACCATTTTCCCTGGTCCAAGGTACCATGACAAGCTAGTACAGAGCCAGTGTTAGACCTGGTCTCCCGGTGCCCTCTCACACCTGTGAGTAAAGGCATCTTTGATTGTGGATGCTGGACCATAATTTAGCATCAGTCTGATAGTGGATTTTTGTCATTGATTGCTCATGATATCTGCCTTCTGACTTAGCCTTGACTCACTCCCTTCGTATAGAGACTTTTTGTGAGATTTGAGTGACAGTTGATCTGTGATGCATGAGTTTGGTGGTGGGTGTTTGTAGCTTAAAGGGTCTTTGGAGAGGCAGAGCTGGTGGTGGCTCCTCCGTGGACCTCCACAGACGTATTGATCATATGATTAAGGCTATGATACTGGAGGATGGAAGAAGCATTAATGCCACCTAAGAGGTCCTCTCTCCCTATACCCCTCTCTCTCTGGCCACTCCCCCTTCTCAACTCAGAGGCCATTACTCTTAGGTTTAAAGACATTAATACGAAGAGCTTATGAGAGCCTGGCTTTGCCATTCTTGGTGTACAAAGAACTCTTTCTGGAAGCTCTGATGAGTCCTGGGATGGGGGGCAGACCTTTTAAAAAATGGTAAGTTTTAACTTAACACTGTGTGCAAATGGTAAAATGCTAACCGATACAAATTGGCAAAAAGGAAGCATTCTCCCATTTCTGATCCCAAGTCCTCAGTTCCCTCTTTCTTGGTACAACCATGATTCTAGTGTGTTCTGCATTTTCCCTACTACATCTGGGGACAATATGCACATGATTTTCCTCTTTCATGTGAATGACAGCCTAAAACAGACCTTGTTTTTTAAAATTTAAATGGTACATCTTGGTGAATGTTGACATATGTTTGTATTGAGCTGCCTTTTTATTTTTCTGAGCTGTATAATGGATGTGCTGGGATTTATTTAGCTGTGGTCAACTGTAGTGATAAAGGGCCTAAAGTCTGGAGTGAACCTGCTTGTGTGTGGCGGGGGGGGGGGGGGGGGGGGGGGGGGGGGGGGGGGGG